>NC_141155.1:97968612-98118924 GCF_053477565.2 Lygodium microphyllum
CCTAGTAGTTCACCATGGGGAGCTCCAGTATTGTTCTAGAAAAAGAAAGATCGAACGCTTCGATTGTGTATTGATTATAGAGGGTTGAATCAATCAACTGTCAAGAACAAGTACACTATTCCTAGAATAGATGAGCTACTAGTTCGTCTTCAGGGTGTGAAGATCTTCTCCAAGACCGATCTCAAGTCTAGCTACTATTAGATAAGGATCAAGGAAGAAGATATCCCAAAGACGACCTTCAACACAAGATATGGGCACTTTGAGTTTCTAGTTATGTCATTCGGGCTTATGAATGCGCTTGCCACCTTCAACAGGTTAATGAAAGATATCTTTAGGCCATATCTTGATGACTTCGTACTCGTCTTTTTCAACAATAATTTAGTCTATTCTAAACAGGAAGAAGATCATGATACCCAACTTCGGATTGTCCTTGAGACAACGTGGGCACATAAGCTGTATGCTAAGATGAAGAAGTGTGCATTCTTCAAACGTCAGATTGAATATCTGGGATTCATCGTATCAGCGAAAGGAATCTCAGTGGGCCCAATCAAGGTCAGCAGAGATGTGCTAGAATGGCCAATACCAACAACTGTCAAAGAAATACACAGTTTTCTTGGATTGACAGGATGGTATAGGGTCTTCATAAAAAAATATGCTTTGATTGCAGCACCTCTGACGGACTTACTAAAGAAGCAAACTTCCATTGCATGGTCAACTCCCGAACAAACCAGCTTTAATAGACTAAAGCAAAGTTTGGTATCAGCACCTGTCCTAAAACATCTAGACCTCAGTAAGGAGTTCGAGGTAGTAACTGATGCTAGCACACTTGCCTTAGGATGTGTGCTCATGCAGGAAGGTCATCTTGTAGCATACTCTTCAAGGAAACTGAAGAGTCATGAGAAGAATTATGCTACCCATGATCTAGAATTGTTAACCGTCATCCACGCTCTAAAGCTTTGGAGACACTACCTGTTGGGTAACAAGTTTACTCTAGTGACTAATCATAAAAGTCTCAAGTGGATCTTTACCCAGAACAAACTCAACATGAGGCAACGTCAGTGGATTGAAGTAATGGAGGAATATGACTTTGAAATCAAGTACCGAGCTGGAAAGGAGAATGTAGTTGCTGATGCACTCAGTCGCAAGGCATTCCTTAATTCTCTAATCTTGCAAAATCCATCAACAGCTAGATCTCTAGTTAGAAAGGTATCTATGCCAAACAATCCAATACTTGAGCTGGCTAGAGAGGAAGCATGCCATGATCCCACCTATCAAAAGATTCTAAGGGAGATCTCTATCAAGGATCAGAACCAAAAGCTACAAGCTAAGTATCATGAATTCTCTATTAATAGTGGACTTGTCTACTATAGAACAAGGTTATGTATACCGGCAAGCCAATCACTTAAGCAGAAGATATTGTGGGAAGCTCATGATTCCCCTTTCTCAGGAAAACCTGGCTATGCCAGGACTCTTAATGCAGTTAGGATGAGCTACTATTGGGAGAGACTTAAAGGTGATGTGTTCAAATATGTCACCGAGTGTGTGTCTTGTCAACGTATCAAAGCCAAACATGTCAAGATTCCAGGGAAGTTACAACCACTTGCGATTCCCCAAATGAAATGGGAAATCATCAGTATGGACTTTGTTGTTGGCCTACCCTAAGTTCAGGGATGATACAACTCCATCATGGTTGTGGTGGACATGCTGACTAAGGTTGCACACCTTCTTCTAGTAATAAGACAAACTATAAAGCCTCAAACATTGCAAGATTGTTTATCAAGGAGATATTCAAGCTACATGGGCTACCCACCAAAAGAATCATTAGTGATCGTGATTCTCTCTTCACATCACACTTCTGGAGAGCCATATTTGAAGCCATTGGGACTCAACTTTGTTTTAGCACAGCTTACCAATCCCCAAACAGATGGCCAAATAGAGGGAGTCAATCAAGTCATCGAGGATATGCTTAGGGCACACTGCTGTCGTGAGCCAAAAAGGTGGATTCAACACTTGTCTTTGGTTGAATTTGCCTACAATGCTTCCTACCAACAAAGCATTAAGATGACCCCTTTTCAAGCATTATATGGTCATGACTGTAGAAGTCCCCTAAACTTCTCAGATCCAACCTTGAGGGTTGAAGCTTCAAGGCAGATGTTGGAAGAGATGGATGACCAAATAAAGTCAATAAGACAGGACATCCAAGTCGCCAAGGATAGACAAAAGGCATATGTGGATTTTAAGCATCAAGATATAATCTTCAAGGAAGGAGACATGGTCTTCATTCGCGTACACCCAAAGAAGAGTTTCCTATCCTTAGGAGATTGCAAGAAGCTAAGTCCAAGGTATTGTGGACCGTACAAGATCCTCAAGTGCCTAGGACCTAATGCTTATAGACTGCAACTCCCTGAGAACCTAAAGGTTCATAATGTATTCCTTATCAGCCTATTGAAGAAGTATGTACCTAATCCTAACCATGTACTTGATGAGCAACAAGTTGTAATGCCTAGTCAAGGAGTCCTTAAACTAAGGCCTGATAGGATCTTAGATGTTAGGGAGAGACAAATGAGATCCAGAACCTTGACAGAATGCCTCGTCCAGTGGAATGATTATCCCAAGGAGGATGCCACTTAGCTAGATGAAAGCACTCTCAACCCATCAATATCCCCAGTTTATCTCGAGATGAGGACATTCCTCCAAGGGGGAGAGAATGTAACATTTTTGATTTTCTAAAAACATGCATTCTTCATATGAACCGCCTCTTAAGAGGCCAAAAGGATAATTCATGGGGGAATAATGGCAAATTTTTAAATTAATTATGCCTTTCTCCTCCAGCCAACTGTCGTGCTGGAGGAGAAGGGAATAGCAAGGGCAATTAAGCTCCTTGCTGGAGCTCGCAAGGGGGTGGAGGCCATGCGTAATGGCGCAGGGAGGGAGGGAAGTACCTCTCCCTCTCCCATATAAACCCCCTGTGGGGAAGGAGAGGGGGGATAGTGGTCGTGTGAAGAGGAGAAAGGCTGTGAGAAAAGACATGACGCTGCCTAGGAGCTTGAAGTCACCATGCTACTAAGAAGGGACGTCATTGCAACCCCTTGAGCTGCTGCTTGTGGACCAATACCACTACCATTTGTTAGCTGCCATCATACGCCACCGCCTGCTTGTATTGGCTGCCATTCTCAGTCCGGGTCCTTGAAGCCCCCTTTCGCCCCCTTTTCCCCCTTTTGCCCACCAAGTGCGTCCTAAAACTATCTCCCCCTCGAGATCCAAAAAAAGCCTCCCCTTCCCATGGCTTTAATAAGCCTTACTCTCAAAAGATTTCCGCCCCTCCCCCCCCCCCCCCCCCCCCCCCCCCCCAAGGATTTAAAACCCTCCCCATGGGTTTCCCCCCCCCCCCATAAAATGCTTTAGGGTCCTTTAAGCCCCTTTCATATTGCAAGCCCTTTCATTTTAAGCCTCCTTCAAAGCCCCCTTTTTCTGTGTTATCCCATCCAAGATATTATAAGCCCATTAAGTTTTTTTTTCCCTCTCGTGTTGTTACACAAAGATTCATCTTAACCTCGGGGTCCCTTAGAACCCCCTTTCTATTGCCCTTCACAAACACCCTTTTCCCCCTTAGGTTTCGTACAAGTTTCCATTAGCCAAATTTAAGGAGCAAACCTATAAATCCTTCTAAAGCCGACTCTGAAAGACGGTGCAATCGGTCACAAAGGGAGTTTCAGGTTCGTAGAAGATCGGCCAAGATTATAAATCTGCATCCCAGACATAAAGGCTGCATTGGCAATGGCTCCTAACAATGATTAACGTCGTAATATTTCAATTATGCATGGATCATTTGAGGAATAAGGATGCATGTTTTTTTAATTGAAAATACTTTGGCTAATAGATCACAATTGAGGGATTCGGTCATTAGTAATTTTTTTCAATAAATTAAACAAAATAAAGTGAGCATAAGATTCTTATACATTTCTAGCAAGTGGTTTTTATGCATTGCAAAGAAATGAAATTAGATTAATTAATGTCCATTTTTACAAAACGGAATTATGATAGTACACTTCGATTAAGCATGGAAGAAATAAACCGCATATCGCATTATTGAACATCTTTATCGAAATGATTCTTAAAGAAAGTTACTAGCAACCGTAGGAAATTGCTAGGGCTGCATGAAGAAGATTTAACTCTAGAAAAGTGGCCTAAAATCTCAAATCAACGGAAGGTTGTGTAAGTTCAGCATATGATAAATTCATTCGGAAATGAAAGTAGAAAAAGGATGCATGTTTAAAACATAAAATCCTAAAGCTTAGTAGCATGAATCTTGTTTGCATGTTATAGGATGATCAATTGGAATTATGCTATAACTTAACCTATGCTTTGATCTTAGCCCGAAAGTTAGGGTTTGTAAATCAACTTATACATAGGTAATGAATCATGTGGTTACGAAAATGGTAGCGTAATTATCTTCAAGAATATACAAGTTAGATTGATTTAAACCTAAACACCTAATAGCTCGAGGTACTCGTTTAGGAAGGGTTAATTCAATGCAACATATCCCAAAGTAAAGACAAACTATAAAGCCTCAAACATTGCAAGATTGTTTATCAAGGAGATATTCAAGCTACATGGGCTACCCACCAGAAGAATAATTAGAAATCGTGATTCTCTCTTCACATCACACTTCTGGAGAGCCATATTTGAAGCCGTTGGGACTCAACTTTGTTTTAGCATAGCTTACCAATCCCCAAACAGATGGCCAAATAGAGGGAGTCAATCAAGTCATCGATGATATGCTTTGGGCATACTGCTGTCGTGAGCCAAAAAGGTGGATTCAACACTTGCCTTTGGTTGAATTTGCCTACAACGCTTCCTACCAACAAAGCATTCAGATGACCCCTTTTCAAGCATTATATGGTCATGGCTGTAGAAGTCCCCTAAACTTCTTAGATCCAACCTTGAGGGTTGAAGCTTTAAGGCAGATGTTGGAAGAGATGGATGACCAAATAAAGTTAATAAGACAGGACATCCAAGCCGCCAAGGATAGACAAAAGGCATATGCAGATTTGAAGCATCAAGATAGAATCTTCAAGGAAGGAGACATGGTCTTCATTCGCTTATGCCCAAAGAAGAGTTCCCTATCCTTAGGAGATTGCAAGAAGCTAAGTCCAAGGTATTGTGGACCGTACAAGATCCTCAAGTGCCTAGGACCTAATGCTTATAGACTGCAACTCCCTGAGAACCTGAAGGTTCATAATGTATTCCATATCAGCCTATTGAAGAAGTACGTACCTAATCCTAGCCATGTACTTGATGAGCAACAAGTTGTAATGCCTAGTCAAGGAGTCCTTGAAGACAAGATCTTAGATGTTAGGGAGAGACAAATGGGATCCAGAACCTTGAGAGAATGCCTCGTCCAGTGGAAAGATTATCTTGAGGAGGATGCCACTTGGCTAGATGAAAGCACTCTCAACCATCAATATCCCCAATTTATCTCGAGATGAGGACATTTCGATTCCTCCAAGGGGGAGAGAATGCAGCATTCCCTATTTTCTAAAAACACGCATTCTTCATATGAACCACCTCTTAAGAGGCCAAAAGGATAATTCATGGGGGAATAGTGGCAAATTTTTAATTAATTATCCCTCTCTCCTCCAGTCGACAGAGGAGAAGGAAATAGCAAGGGCAATTAAGCTCCTTGCTGGAGCTCGAAAGGGGGTGGAGGCCATGCGTAATGGCACATGGAGGGAAGGAGGTACCTCTCCCTCTCCCATATAAACCCCTTGTCCCATATCAAAAGTTAGGATAGTTCAGGATTCAAGACAACAATTCTGCTCGAATCTGCGATTCTTTATTTAAAACTGTAATTCTAATTACAGTTCGTTAATCGCTAGTCTTCATTAATGACATTGATTACGACAAGCAAACATCTTGCTATTTTTAGCGATGTTTTATTATCATTCACTTTCTTTGCTCGATCGAAATAGCACTTTTCTTATATGTGTCATCTTGTCTTGCACGTTACGTCTCTCTATTTCAGGCTTTCTTTTTAGTCACTCAATACTTTTCGTCGTTCTTACGTACATCTCCCTATTTTGATTGTCATGCGTCTCAACTACGCTCGTCTTGATCATGGTTTGCAGATTCTGTGATCTCATCTTATTTGTTTTCTCTCGACATACAGACATGGCCAATTGTGTAATTGTTAACGGATATCCGTCTGGCCAATGTTCGGTTCCCTTCTTCCAAGGACAAGGCTTTCTTGGGTGGAAAGCAAAGATGATGCTAATTCTTGAAAGTGACGAATTATTTGATATTGTCTTGGCAACCTGTCTTGCCCAGTTCAACCTATTGATGTGATGAATAACAATTCTGTGATTAATACTGATGGCCCGTTATTTGAACAATGGAAAATTGATCATACTAATTGGATTTGTCGTGACAAAGCGACTTGTCGTTATATATTGTCCGCACTTTCTGACTCAAATATGTTGGATGTCTTTCATTTGGAAACCTCTCATGTTGTTTGGGAGTATCTTATCTCAACGTTTGAGAAGAAATCAGTCATCGAAATTTTATGTCTCCAAACTTGTTTGAAGAATTTTCAATATAAGGTTGGTACTTCTATGCACGCTCATATCGAGGCTTTTAAAAACATTATCAATCAGCTTGGTGCTGCCAGCGCTCCTGTTGCTAAAAATCAAATTGTTACTCAACTTCTTCATACCATCAAAGATCCTTTATATGACAATATCATCACTATTTTATCTAACAAGGATGATATCCACTTTGACATAGCATGTATATCTCTTATTGAATATTCTCAACGTCATGAGCATCATTTGATGCTGTTTTGGTCACTCGTGAACAAAGGGATTTTGATACTGGTTTTGTTGCTCGCAAGCGTTCCGCTTCACGTTTTCAGTAGGGTGGACGCTCTAATCAAGGTAGTAAATCTTCTCGTCTTGCTTATCCTAACAAAGATTGTTCTTATTGTGATAAGAAAGGCCATGTGGCTTCTGATTGGCTGGGCACTTCAATATGATGAGGAGCATGGAGTTACTACAAAGCAACCTCGCTCGTCCAAAAGTTTTCCTCCTTGTGATTATTGTGCACATATAGATCATCCATCTCGTCGTTGTTATAAACGCAGATATGATGAAGAACGTTCTCGAGCTTATATTGTTCAACAAACTAAAAGTGATGATGATCATACTCATCAGGAGCTCAATTTCCTCCATCATGATATCTCTCCAGAAAAGGTACTTCATGTTCATGATGGTTCTCTATTCATCGTTGATTCAGGTGCCACTGGAAACATGACATACCAATCGCAGTGGCTTCACAATTATCATTCTCTTCCTGTCAAGAAGTTTGTTTACCTTGCAGATGATACGACTTGTCAAGTCAAAGGAGTGGGTGATTTATATCTAGGGATTGTTTCATCCACTAGAATATTAAGAGAAGTTCTTCATGTTCCAGATTTGCAAAGAGATCTTCTTTCTGTTGCTCGTCTAGTTGATCTTGGTTTGTTTGTTGGCTTTGATCATAATCAATGTCGTATAGAGAAAGACAGACATATTATAGCAGTGGCTCCTCGACATGGTAATTTATTTGAGCTATCATTGAACAATATAGTTGCAAATGTTGTTACTGCCCTTGGAGATGTAGATTGCAAATTATGGCATCAACGATTTGCACACTCCGATTTTGCCAAAATTCTTGATCTTCATCGTCATGGTCTTGTGCAAGGTATGGATCTTAAATCTCATCCACGTATGGGAATATGTGAGTACTGTGCACTTGGAAAACACCATCGTTCGCCTTTCCACACTTCTACTTCATCACATTCCTGTGCTCTCTTGGATTTGGTTCATACCCATATTTGCGGTCCTTTTCCTCCCTCAAAGTCTCAATATCGATATTTTATAAATTTCATTGATGATTTCTCATGGTACACACATGTCTATCTTCTTCGACATAAGTCTCAGGCTTTATCTATATTTAAACAATACAAGATAAGTGTGGAGCTTCAAACTGGATTCTCTATAAAGACGCTTCGCACTAACAATGGTGATGAATATATATCCAATCTATTTGATGACTTTTGTAAGGATCAAGGTATTCATCATGAGTTTATAGTTCCTTATTCTCCTCAGCAAAATGGTATTGCTGAGCGCAAAAATCGCACTATTCTTAATGCTATACCTTGCATGCTTATACACTCTGGTTTGTCTCGAAAGTTTTGGACTGAAGCACTTTTAACAACCGTTTTTATTCAAAATCATCTTCCAACAACTACACCTGTTGGTAAAATTCCTATAACAATTTGGACAAGGAAGGCACCTTCAGTCTCTCACTTTCGCACATTTGGCTGCATTGCTTATATTCATGTGCCCAAGGACACTCGACATAAGTTGGATCCTCCAGGTTTGAAGGTTATTTTTCTTGGTTATTCAGATCATTCCAAAGGTTACAAATTTTATAATCCTTCTACTCAAAAGGTTATCATTAGTCGTGATGCTATATTTGATGAGAAGACTATGGGTGGCACATGGTCGTCAGATGTTTCAGATGATACACAGTCTTTGCTTAGTTCATTTTCTTACTTGCTTTGTGAGTCTACTAATTCTGATGATCATAAACCTCCTTCACCTCCAAAGAAGATTGATGAAAATTTGGAGATCTATGTCGATCTTCCTATTGAGATAGAACATGGATTCTATTCTATTGAATATGATCTCTTTGATGATGCTATGTCTGTCCAAGAGGATCCAATATCGTATATGGAAGCTATCAATTCGTCTCAAAGGGATCAATGGCAAGAAGCTATGCAAGATGAGTATGATTCTTTAATCTCCAAAGGTACATGGATTCTTACTGAACTCCCCCCAAATCGTGTTCCTATCAAATGTAAATGGGTTTATAAAACCAAGAAAAAAGCAAAGCACAACTTGTTGCAAAAGGTTACTCACAGATTGCAGGAGTAGATTATCAAGAAACATTTTCTCCCGTTGTGCGCTCCACAATTGTTCGTATGATTTTGGCTTTTGCAACACTATTTGATCTAGAAATTCACCAAATGGATGTTAAAACGGCTTTTCTCAATGGAGATCTTGAAGAAGAAATCTATATGGAGCAAGCTGAAGGTTTATGATTGCAGGAAAGGAGCACCTTGTATGCTAGCTTCATCGTGCATTATATGGATTGAAGCAAGCCTCTCATGCTTGGTATATTAAGATTAATCAGTTCCTCACATCTAAAGGTTTTGTTGCATGTTTTGCTGGCCCAAATCTTTATATCAAAAGGGAGGACAAATGTTTTATTATTCTTGCTCTATATGTTGATGATACTATTCTTGTGTCAAATAATATTGCTTTCTTGGATGCTATGAAGAAGCTTTTATCGACTGCATTTGAAATGGTGGATCTTGGTGAGATACATTCTTGTTTGGGTATTCAAGTTCAATGACACCCACAACAAGGCATTCTTCTTCTTTGCCAGACAAAGTTTATTAATGATATTGTTAAGAAGTTTGGGTTGACAAATGCGCGCTCTGCCAACAGTCCCATTCTTTCGAGCTCTACCAAGGGTACATCTACAACACGCAATGAAGAATCAGCCATTCATCAACCTTTTGCTAATCTTGTTGGTTTTCTTCAATTTATCAGTTTAAACACAAGACCAAATATTTTATTTGCAGCTAACTTTTTGGGACAATAGCTTTCTTCCCCTTCCACTATTCATTGAAGTGCTGCAAAACGTATTCTTATGTACCTCAAGGGTACTAAGAAATTTGGTCTTATTTATCATCGTCGAGAGGATTCTTCTTTATCTTCTTCAACTTCTCTTGACCTTATTGGATATACAGATGCTGATTGGGCAAGTTCACACTTATCCATGTGATCTACAAGTGGGAATTGTTTCTTTATAAATGGATGTTTGGTTTCTTGGTCCAGCAAGAAACAACGATGTGTTGCAGTTTCTACAATTGAGGCCGAATATGTTGCTGCATCATTAGCAGCTCGCGAGCTAGTTTGGCTTTGCCAACTACTTGCAGATTTGGGACATCCTTCATCATCTAGTACACCTCTTTGATGTGATAACCAAAGTGCTATTAGTCTTACCAAAGACTATATACAACATAGTAAATCAAAGCATATTGCTATTCATTATCATTATGTTTGACATGAAGTCAAGAAAGGTTCCATTATGGTGGAGCATTGTCCTAGTGATCAAATGGTTGCAGAAATATTCACAAAAGCTCTGATTGAGGCATGTATCACTGATTGAGACAAAATTATGATACATGCCACAGCTAGTTCCTTGGAAAGGTGCCTAGCGATGTCCTCCTCCAAGCTTGGGACATTGCCTCTTGAAATGTCCTGGCTTGTTGCAATGGAAACAACGAAAGTTCCAGCCATTGCTTTGGGTAGGAACAAAGTTGTTGACATTATTAGTCCTTGATTTCTTTCTTTGTCCTTGACTCTAATCTTGAACTCTCTTCATTTGAGGCCTAATTGCTCCTCTGTTTGGGTCATTATAAGAACAAGTTTTGTTACCTCTTGGTCTAACCTGCACCTCCTGAATTATAGGAGTAGCTTGAATGAGTGCGTCCTGAAGATCTGATGAGTATATAAATTCGAGACGGGTATTCATTGGTGGATTTAAACTAGCACAAAATTTTGACACCTGCTGTGTCATATCCATCTATGGCGCATACTTAAGAAGTGAGACAAATTTAGAGTAGTATGCGTCAAGAGTGAGTCCCAGTTGTTTCAGCTTGTAGAACTCATTCATTTTCTATGTGCGATACGTGGGTGGTAAGTATCTTCCGTGCACAGCTTTCTTCAGCTTCTCCCAGGTAACAGATCCTTCCGCGATCCCTTGATCTCTGCACCATTGCTTCCACCAAAGCCTGACTTCACCGGTGAGCTTTAGCTTGGCAAGCATAGCTTGGTTGGCGAGTGCAATACCGGCTGCTTCAAAGTAATCCTCCATGGATTCAATCCAAATTTCAGCATCTGCTTGGACAGAGCTGCCTCTCTCGTCAAATTTGAGCAGCTTAATTTGCTTGAGAAAAAACTTCTTCTCCTAGATTACGGCAGTACTTGATGTAGGAGGCAAACTGGGAATCTGTACCTGTGGTTATGCCTGGATAAAGGTTTATTAACGTTATTACTCTTTAATCGTTACGATTTATATTTCCTCCTCATTTCAGCTATCAACCAAGCAATCTAACCACTTAACTTCTTATCAATTCTCATGGACAAACAGACATTGATAAAAAGAAGTCTTATTGTATTTATATGGGCATAGCCCTTTCGGAATACAACATTTCTTGGGATGATAGGGCAACTATTTACATTTAGTTTGGGGAGAATAATGTTGTATTACATTTATCTATGGGAATTGGATAATAGTATGGTTTCAGGTCTTGGATCTTCAGGAATCAGTAAGTCATTGGAAGATCAAGGTATCCTTCTTTTTTGAACCCATTTTTCTCATGGCACCTCAACACCTTGATCCTGTCGGCGGGGATCACACGGGTCACTTCCTCATAAACATATGAGTTTAGCTTAATCCTCCGACCTTGAATATGTAAAGTTGAGTTTACGTGAGCCTCCACAAAAATGAACAGCTTCACGACTTTCAGGTCTTCCAACCACTTGATCCTCTTTAGGTTGGTTTGAAGGTATGCAAACCGGTGGGCAGCTATATAGTAGATTCCTGATGCACTCGTCCATCTTCGTTCCATGTACAAAGGAGATGGATTATAAATACACTCTAGGATATTCATCATCCCAACCCTTTGTTGATAATCTGGGGAATGCATCGCAGTCATAAACATGACTTGGAACACTAAGAACCTGTTCCATGCTTCATAATTCTACAAGACAGCATCGAAAGTAAGGAAATGTTCAAATCGCAACATTTTCTTTACTTCTTTTTATTAAGATTTCTTAAAAACAAATCCTTCGTTGGTTTTCTCTAATACCAATTGTAACGTTTCCGCCTGTAATCTTCAGGACACGTCTTAGCAGTCTATCGGAAAGGATGTCTAGAAGCTCTGCCCGACACTCCCATGGAATGTTGCGGGGTTTGCGATCTAGTACTTTTTGCATCTGCCACGTAGCGGAAGTATTCTGGCCGTTCCCACTTAGGACCGACCTGAATCATGGTTTTTCCTAATGGTCATTTCCTAAACAGCCGTCGAACCCGAGCGAACTACTTTACGCAGAAATGCCAGGTCCGAAGTGGATTCACGCTGCATTGGGTTCAAGGAGATGGGAAACGAGAGGGATGCAAGGCTCGACCTCTCTGCCATAAGGCATAGTCCCATTCCATTCCCCTAAAATAGCGTAAATCAGGATTATTATAGCTTAGACTCTAGGTCAGCACCCTTGTTGTTCGTGTCCTATGAACGATCTTCTTGCTGTCCATCATGATTGAGAAAAGTTCCCGGCCAACCAAGACCATCCATCCATAGGACGGATCCATGGCCACATCCACCGCACTTTCCTCAGGTTGTTTTAGTTGTCTAATTACCTACCACATTTAGTTGGACAAGCATCAAATAGCTTTCTTAATTAGTCCGTTAGGCACCTGCTCCTTCACGTAATCATAGCACTTGACATAGAAAAGCAATGTCAAACAAGTTCCTTTTCAACATGTTATCATATTTATCTTTGAAATACATAAAGTCCAGCCCGTAGGCTTATCCATAATCCGTTCGAAGGCTATCTAGCAATCTAGAGGGATTACTAATTCAATATTCCGCCCGTAGACTAGTATGCGGGCCTCGAGATCCAATCCCAAGTCACGTTGGCCTCTTGTGCAGGGCCCGGAAGGCGAGGGATTTATGGCCAGAGCCCCCTCTGGCACCCAAGTGTCCTCTTGCTCTAAGTAGCACTCAACGGAGAGACCTCTCGCGGTGGGTTTGGTCCACCTTCCCGATGCAGCTAACAACCCCCTTGGTTACGGTCATGCAGGTAGTCGGGGGTAACTAAAGCTGCCTCTCCCTTCAGGCCTTCAACCTGAAGCATTAGATATCTTTTCATCCTTTAATTCTTTGAGCAAACAAAGCAAAACAGTGCTCTTAAAACTGCTACAAGCACAATCATTTCCAGTGGTCGTTAATTTTGGGCCAACTGCTAAGGAGCGAATCCTTCTTTCCTCTGAATGCATCCAACACTCGATCCGAGATCAATTGCGACTTGGCAAGATTCCCCAAGGGTTTGTTTGCTAACCCTTATATCCTTGGGTTAGGGCCGTACCCTATTAACCCAACTTAATCAAAATCTTAAGTTCTATTAGCGGTGAATATATTATTCCAATTCACTGATTGGTCTTTTGCTTCCAAGCAAATATCTAATCCCCGTATCTTGGTCACTTTACCCAAGAAAGGTACTATATCAGGACAATTATTCATCCTCTTGCAAGATAAACTTGCGTAAGAATCTGCCAATCTCATTCCGAGGAATTTGGCCATTCCCTTGTGATCAAATCACAAGATTGTGCGACTCTACAACTTGTTACACAAGTGTCGTATCAAACTATGGGACTATTTACCCATTGAATGGAGTCACGAAATCATGATTAGATATAACAATCCGTTCTTAATTGCATTAGGCCGACATTGTCGGTCCTAGGGTTCCAAGTTCAAACCAAGTTTCATTTTTTTAGCGAGAGATTCTTAGGATAAAAACCCTAGATCATTTCTTGCAAGCATGTCCTATTGTCCCTACATTCCATGAATGTGGGCAAGTTTTTAGGGTATAGGAGTTTGAGCTTTGGCAATATGAGCGACCAGGTCACGTCCACAACATGTTAAATCCTAGTTAGCTCTTTGGGATATGTTGCATTGAATTAACCCTTCCTAAACGAGTCCCTCGTGGTTTTTAGGTGTTTAGGTTTAAACCAATTTAACTTGTCTATTCTTGAAGATAATTACGCTACCATTTCCGTAACCACATGATTCATTGTCTACATATAAGTTGTTTTACAAACCCTAACTTTTCGGTTTAAGATCAAAGAATAGGTTAAGTTATAGCATATTTCCAATTGATCATCCTATAACATGCAAACAAGATTCATGCTACTAAGCTTTAGGATTTTATGTTTAAACATGCAGCCTTTTTCTACTTTCTTTTTCGAATGAATTTGTCGTATGCTGAACTTACACGCTCTTTCGTTGATTTGAATTTTTTAGGCCAGTTGCCTAGAGTTAAATCTTCTTCATGCAGCCCTAGCAATTTCATACGGTTGCTAGCAACTTTCTTTAAGAATCATTTCGAAGAAAAGATGTTCAATAATGCGATATGTGGTTTATTCCTTCCATGCTTAATCGAAGTGTATTATCATAATTCTGTTTTGTAAATATGGGCATTAATTAATCTAATTTCATTACTTTGCAATGTAAAAAAACCACTTGCTAGAAATGCATAGAAATCTTATGCTCACTTTATTTTGTTCGTTTTATTGAAAAATACTAATGACCGAATCAATTGTGATCTATTAGCCAAAGTATTTTCAATAAAAAAAAACATGCATCCTTATTCCTCAAATGATCCATGCATAATTGAAATATTATGACGTTAATCAAATTTAGAAAGAAGAACCTGGACTTGTGGTGAAATGTCCACATGGATGTTAGGAGACGATCCTCCGTCGGTTGCGCCTTGTGCTTTCTTAGGAGCCATAGCGAATTCGGCCTTTCCGCCTTTGACACAGATTTATGATGTTGGCCAATCTTCTTCGAACGCGAACTCCCTTGGTGACCGCTTGCACCATCTTTTGGAGTCGGCTTTAAAAAGGCTTTATAGGATTCCTCCTTAAACTTCTAGGAAGAAGGGGTGTAAAAGATTTGCTTTGTGAAGGCAAAGGAAATTTTTAAAAGATGGCGGGTTAACAAGAATCCACTTGAGAGGGCACTAGGGAAGGCCCACAGGAAGGGGTTTAGCACTCGGGCTATTTGGAGCTTGTGGGCAATCCAAGGGGGAAAAGGGGCTTATCAAGCCTTTTTAAAGGCCTGGGATAGGACTCCACAGGAAAGGGGGTACTAAATGGACTTCAGTGGATTGAAAAAGGGGGGAAAAGGGTGTAAAAGACCTTAAAGAGGGTTATTTTTGTGGAGGGGGAAAAAGGGTTTTAAAAAAAACCTTCTAAAGGAAGGCTTTAAGGAAGCCACATGAAGGGGGGCTTAGCTTCTCCCCTTAGAAGCTTCCAAGAAGCTTCTTGGAAGCTTCTACAAGAAGCTTGCAACACGTGGAGAAAGGGTTGATGACAATCAATGGCGGCAGCTGGCGGCATAGGCCGGAATGACGGTGGCAGATGGCGACGTGATGGTGGCAGCTTCAATGATGGGGCTGATGGCGATCCCCAGGCAGCTCCACTCCCTCCCTCTCACATGGCGTTTGCACGCACGAAGTCTGTTCTCCTTCTTTCTCCCTTCCTCACGGCTAGGCAGCGTCTCGTTTTCCTCCCCCTCCTACTCACCCCCATGGCATTTATAGCTGAGGGAGGGGACCTTCACGCCCCCAGGCGGCTCAATGCATGGGTTTTACCCCCCTCTGGCATCCAACAAGGATGCTTAGTCATCCCGCCTTCCCTCCCTCTCCGCTAGCACGACAGTCATTTGGGGGAAGGAGGGAATAATTTTAAAAATTCCACAATTTCAAATTATTATCCTCATGACCATCTACTAAAAGGAGGTTCTTGTGAAGAACACGGGAGGAATCAGAAATTGAACGCGGGAGGAATTGGAAATATTACACAATCAAAGGCCCAATCAAAGAAGAAACGAAGCCCAAACTGATGCAAATAGATAATGCCAAATTTCAACCTTTGACCCACAAGAAAAGCAAAGATGAAGAGAGAATCATCTATGTCTATATTGTGGAAACCCTGGACACATCACCCTAAATTTCCCAAATAAGAGGACAAAAACCCCAAGAGTTGATGCAACCACCTCAAGTAGAAAAACAAGGATGTCTAGTTTCAAATGAGACCATAAAACTAGACCTTGATATAAGAAAGGATCTCTTGATTCCAACCACACCCATGGAAACTTTCTTTGCCACAGTCCAAATAATTCTATCGACAAAGATCCTTTCCCTCAAAGCCTTGGTCAACTCTAGTATTCTAATACCCCAAAAGACCAATCCTATACTAGCTGAAGTCATGGATGGAAACCTCTAGCATCTAGAGATGTTACCAAGGAAACTTGACCACTCATGATAACTCTTGGCAATCACAAATCCCATGTATGCATTAATGTCTTTTCCTATCCCACAAATCCAATCATCCTTGGGATGCCTTGGCTAAAGAAACACAATCCAGAAATTCATTGGGTTAAGTAAAAGATTACACATCGTGAAAATCAAGCAAAGTCGGAATATCTAGGAGCCAAAGTCTTTATGCACACAGGAAGGTAGGAACCAACCTACAAAAATAATGAAGATCTTTTGCCCAAATATAGACCATATGATTGTGCTATAGAACTCCATGAGGGGACTCAACCACCTTTTGGACCCATCTACAAGCTATCCTCTAATGAACTAGCTAAACTACACAAGAACATTGATGAGAGATTTGCTCCTCGAAGTCTCCTATTAGAGCTGCAATTTTTTTTGTGAAGAAGAAAGACAGATCACTTCGAATGTGTGTGGATTATCAAGGACTCAACAAGATCATAGTCAAGTATCGATATCCCTTACCGTTGATACCAGAGCTCTTGGAATGCCTTGGAAAAGCCAAGATCTTCACGAAGATTAATCTATGAGGGGCTTACAATCTTGTATGCATCAAAGAAGGAGACTAATGGAAGATATCATTTTGCACAAGGTATGGTCACTTCGAGTATGTTGTTATGCCATTCGGTCTCTGCAATGCTCCTACAGCGTTTCAACATATAATGAATGATATCTTTTGATAGTATTTGGATGATTTTTTAGTTATATACTTAGATGATATCTTGATATTCTCAAAAGATCCAAAGGCGCATGAGCACCATGTAGAATTAGTTTTGGAAAACCTCAGAGAAAAAGGAGTATATGTAAAACTTGAGAAGTTTTATTTTCATAAGAAAAAAATGGAAATTATTGGGGTATAATGTCTCCAAGAGAGGAATCTTGATGGACCCCAAGAAGATCGAGACTATTCTTGACTGACTGACACCCACGTGCATCCATGATGTCCAATGTTTTCTTGGCTTTGCCAACTTCTACAAGATATTTATCAAGGATTACTCAAAGATAGTTATAGCACTCACACCAGAGTCAAAGGAAACTCAAAGTTCTCATGGACCCTATAAGCTAAGAAAGCCTTCCAGACCCTAAAGATCGCTTTTACCACTGCCCCACAAATTCTAGTCCACCCACATCCTAAAAAAACATTTTCTTGGAGAGCGATGCATCAAACTATGCCTTAGGAGCCATCGTGACCTAGCATGAAGATGATTGTCATATGCATCTAGTGGTATTTCACTCAAGGAAGTTCTCCCCTCCAGAGATAAACTATGAAATCCATGATAAAGAACTCCTTGCCATTGTAGATTCCTCTAATACTTGGAAACATCATCTAAATGGTGCAACCCATGAAGTAATCATCTATACAAATCACAAAAATCTAGAATACTTTATGACAATCTACATCCTCAATCGAAGATGATTTGCTTAGGGTAACTTCTTATCTAGGTTTGACTTTTTCATCGCCTATCACCCAAGATGCCAGCAATGCCAATTAGATGCTTTATCAAGAATATCATACCTAGCACCCAAGAAGGGAGAAGAATCTTTTGATCAACAACGAGCAATACTACTCAGGCCAGAGTACCTCTAGCTAGTAGCCATCTCTAGTTGTCACCAAGATGACCACACATTGATCCAATGAATCCATGAAGCCTTGTTGCATAATGATTTGGCCAACAGTGTCAAGAGAAAAAATTGAAAGGAAAAAGGAAATGAAGTTTGTAAGTTTTACGAAACTAATGGATTGTTATACTATAAGGATCTACTTTACATCCCTCCAGGAAAGCCAAGACTCGAGGTACTTCAACAACAGCATGACACCCCAATAGTAGGGCACATTGGAGTTAATAAGACCTTAAAGCTTATTTAAAGATATATTTGGTGGCCTCAGACATTAAAAAAAGTTAAGGAATACATCAAATCATGTAATACCTGCAACAAGGCCGCCAAGGTATCTCATCACAAACCACATGGCCTCTTGCAACCCTTGTCCATTCTAGCACAACCGTGGTATTTTTTGTCCATGGATTTCATAACAGATCTTCCCAAAAATCAAACAAATATGACTCTATTGTTGTTGTCATAGATAGGTTCACATAAAAAGCACATTTTATCCCTACCACCAAGACCATCACAAGTGCACCTACTAGTACTAGACTCTTCCTCAGATACATTTTCAGATTACATGGACTCCCAAGACAACATCATTACTGAGACAATTGAGATTCCTAGTTCATATCTAGTTTTTGAAAGAGCCTTTGCAACCTCCTTGGAGTACGAGTTAAGTTATCCATAGCCAATCATCCATGGAATGATTGTCAAATAGAATGGGCAAATAAAGTCTTGGAACAATATTTTCATTGCACCATCAACTACCATCAAAATGATTGGTTTGAGCTCTTGTGCTTTGCAAAGTTTGCTTATAAAAATAGTATCCATGCATCTATCAAGAAAAATCCTTTCTTTATAAACTATGGCCTACATTCAAGGATGGATGTAAATCTCTCTAATCAAGTAAAGAACCTTGCCACCTAAGATAAAGCTCAACACCTAGTAGATATACACCAAGAACTCAAGAAACAAATCCAAAAGGCTCAGAGTCAGTACAAGCATTATGTGGATCACCATTATCTTCAACATCCAGCATATAAAGTTGGTGATAAAGTATTGTTACTCAGGCATTACCTCCAAACAACAAGGCCCTCCACCAAGCTAGACCACCAGAGATTTGGGCCCTTCACTATTGTAGCCTAGATCAACCCAATTGCTTACAAACTCAAACTTCCCAACACCATGAAGATTCACCTATTCTTCCATGTTACCATAGCTTACCACTTTGGGGAGGGGAGGAAGAGAGAGATCTAATATCCCATTGCCTATCCAGATTGAAGATCATGAAGAATTTGAGGTTAGACTCAAGGATCTCCCAAGTTGATTAGATTACCTTGTTCACTAGAAAGGATATGACATCAAAGATTGCACTTGGGACCCTACAAAATATCTTCAAAGAGCACCTCTCAAAGTTAAAGAGTTTCGCAAGGGTATTCCAATGAAACCTAGACCAAACCACTAAGCCGCTCCTCATGGAACTCCTCACTATAGGAGAGGGTGACCTCACAGACATGCCATGATCAAGTGTATGGATTAATTCTTGCTCATGCCATATGAGAACACACCCCATGGGAACACTCACTACAACGATACAGAGGCATAGTGACGTCACTTTCTGATGCAAAATAGTGGCATCACTATTTGCGTCACTATTTGTGTTGCAAATGGGCTGCAAATAGCGACGCAAATAAGGACGGTACTAAAACAAAAAATGCAGGTTGAAACTTGAGCACATTATTTTGCGTGAATGAACGAAAGAGAGAGCGAAAGGGAGAGTGAACTCCATCTTGCATTTGAGAGGGAGAGGGAGAGAAAGAGAGAAAGAGGGAGAAGGAAAGCTTCTTGCCACCGCCACCATTTGCGATGAAGAGGAGGAAGTGTACGCAGGGCGAAGAGGAGCTGCCGTCGTGAACAAGAGCCCCCGAATCCATCCTCGGGCCTTTGCGGTGAGTGCATTGTTCCCTCTTGCTTTATTTTTGTTTTTTCTCATTTTCTTTTACTAGATTTTGTTAAAAATCATGTGTATTGAGAGAGAAAGAGAGAAAATGAGAGAGGGAGAGGAATAGAGAAAAGGAATGAAGGAATGAGAGAGAGAGGGAGAAAACATTAAACATAATAGGGAAAGAGAGAAAGAGAGGGAGAGGGAGGAAGGGAGAGAGAGAGAGGGAGGGAGAGGTTTTTGTTATTGTTATTATTGTTTTATTTCTTCTTTTCTTTTTTTCTTGTTTGTTGTTGTTGTGGTAGTGGTAGTAGTGGTTGTTGTTGTTTAATTTCTTATTTTCTTGTTTGTTATTATTGTGGTAGTTGCAGTAGTAGTAGTGATAGTGGTAGTGACAGTAGTAGTTGTTGTTGTTTAATTTCTTCTTTTCTTGTTTGTTATTGTTGTGGTAGTCGCAGTAGTAGTAGTGATAGTGGTAGTGATAGTAGTAGTTGTTGTTGTTTAATTTCATCTTTTCTTGTTTGTTGTTATTGGGGTAGTCATAGTCATGGTCGTAGTCATCGTAGTCATGATTGTAGTAGTAGTAATAGTAGTTTTCTTGTTTGTAGTAGTAGTAGTTTTTTTTCTTTTCTTGTTTATTGTTGTTTAGTTTTCTTGTTTGTTGTGGTAGTAGTAGTAGTAGTAAGAGCAGCAGCAGCAGCAGCAGTAGTAGTAGTAGTAGTTGTTTTTCCTTATTTTCTTATTTATAGCAGTAGCAGCAGCAGCAGCAGCAGCAGCAGCAGCAGCAGCAGTAGCAGTAGTAGTAGTAGTAGTAGTAGTAGTAGTTTTTCCTTATTTTCTTATTTATTGTAGTGGTAGTGGTAGTTGCAGTAGTCGTATTTGTAGTCATAGTCGTAGCTATATTTGTAGTCATCGTAGTAGTAGTAGTAGTAGCAGCAGTAACAGTAGAAGCAACAACAATAGCAGCAGCAACAGTAGCAGTCAGCAGTAGCAGTAGCAGCAGTAGTAGTAGTAGTAGTAGCAGCAAGAGTAGAAGCAACAACAGTAGCAGCAGCAACAGTAGCAGTAGCAACAACAGCAGCAGTAGTAGTAGTCATAGTCGTATTTTCTTATTTATTGTAGTGGTAGTGGTAGTGATAGTGGTTTGTTATTGCAGTAGTCGTATTTGTAGTCATAGTCGTAGCCATATTTGTAGTCATCGTAGTAGTAGCAGCAGTAACAGTAGAAGCAACAACAGTAGCAGCAGCAACAGTAGCAGCAGCAGCAGCAGCAGTAGTAGTAGTAGTAGTAGCAGCAACAATAGTTGTTGTTGTTGTTGTTGTTGTAGTTTTTTTCTCTTTTCTTGTTTACAGTTGTTTACTTTTCTTGTTTGTTGTTGTTGTTGTAGTAGTGGTGGCAGTGGCAGTGGCAAATGGTGGCAGTGGTGGTGGCGAATGGTGGCGGTGGCAAGAAGCTTTCCATGGACGTAATGTCTCATCCCAAGGAGGAGTGCACCCTTTGTGGCCAGCTAGAAGAGTTTGTGGGCGTGCAATGGATGGAGTGCTTGAGCCAATCCACGACTTGAAAGATACTACCCAATCTATACCGTAAATACCAAAGGAGACAGGCAACCTTCTAGACTTACCTACAATCTCAGAGCCTGAGATGGAGGCAATGATCAATGCATTGATGCCCATGGATGTCGAAACTTATGATCCGATTAGAGAGAAAGCATCCATACCATTATATGATGGGTGTCGAGTATCTCGCATGAAGACACTGCTTGCACTCCTAAGTGTGCAAGCAAAATACGGGTGGAGCGATGCGAGTGTGACCAAGTTGTTCAGGTACCTTGTGCGTATGCTTCATTGATTTCTTTTCGACACTATCATTAAAAATATTTGTGTTTTTTCAAGGTATTTTATGATTTTTTTTAAGGTTACAGAAGTATCATATATTACCACTTGCAAATACCATGCCTGAGTCTCGTGATAATGCACGTCATGTTTTACGAATGCTGTATGGACTACAACAACATTCGTGCATATATCAATGATTGCATAATGTTTCAAGGAGAATAAGAGACTATGGATACATGTTCAAAGTGTGGTGCTCATAGGTATCAATAGGACTTGCAAGGGCAAACCATTCCTCAAAAAGTTCTTAGACACTTTTTGCTTATCCCCCGCATAAACCACATCTTTTGTATGTCCGGCATGGCAAACTTGACAATGTGGCATGCGCACAATAGGTCCACAGAAGGAGTTCAACGAATATCAATGGATTCATGCACATGGAGCCACATTTCCTCTACCTTCCTAGGCTTTGCTCGAGAGCAAAGGAATCTTCGGCTTGGTCTTGCTATGGATGGAGTGAACCCATTTGGTATGTGCTCAACTTCTTACAGTTTGTGGACTATAGTCCTTGTCAACTACAATATCCCTCCATGGCTTTCTATGAAGAAAGGACATCTCATCCTTAGCTTGCTTGTTCCCAACTGCTATAAAGTCAAAAGTATGGATGTGTATCTTCGTCCATTAATCGATAAGCTTAAGATTTTGTGGAAGGAGGGGGTCACCGTGCAAGATATGAGCAAGCGCGATGGTCGACGTTCTGCCAATATTTGAGCCATTCTCATGTGGACCATGCATGACTTTTCGTGATTCGGAGAGTGCTTAGATAAGTAGGCTTCTGTTCTCGTTGGTAATATCTATCATAGCTCGTTCAAGTTTGTATTCACTAGATAAAGGTGCTGGTATAGGTTTGGTTACATCAAGTTATCATGCATGTCATGCAGGTCCATTGTGTGGGCCATAGTTAAACTCCTGAAGGTCATGAACCATGAACAAGATGGTATATCAAGGACATGCCACTTTCTTGCCAGAGGGTCATGAACTGAGGGAAGGTTTTCTTGGATGCATGTATGAATGCCCAAAGCTGGTACGAGCTGAAAATGGTCCATACGGAGTCACTTCCAAATGGAATGCGAAGGTTCTCAATTTTCTACGAGTTGCCATATTGGACCCACTTATAGATCAACCACTTGTTAGATCCCATGCATATTTTGAAGAACATGGGTAGCTTGCTATGGGACCACATCATAGGAAAGAGAGACATTGTAAGAGCACGAATGGATTTCAAGGAGGTAGGCAAGATGGAGGTGCTTTGACAACAGTCGACTGATGGTCACTCTTGTAGCTACCTCGTGCCCCTTGGGTTTTGTTCACTAAAGAAGAGTGCATTGTGAAGCAAATAGTAAAGTCTATTCGCACTTTGATGGCTATGATGCATTCTCTCAGGTCCGCGTTTTCTAAAGACCACCAATTATCAAGGCTAAAATCCCATGATTGGCATAAGATATGTTAGGTTTGTACTATGAATGGATTGTAAGTGGCCTGTGTATTTTACTATTTGGAGTGTAGTCGTTGTTCATAACACTTCTTTGTTTGTGGCAGTTTGTACTGCCGATCGCGATCACAGGATGCCTTACTCCAGAAATATGTAGAGAAATTTACAGGTTGTCGACTTTAGTGCAATAATGAATCTCACAAAAGGAGATTAAGATGTTGTCAAAGGGTTTTCGAAAGCAAAGTCACGACCACAGAGGACCTTGACTAATTTTAGGATAGAAGATCAATCAAGCAAGATCACGATTCAATTTGAAAGAAGGTCACCTCAATTTTGGATAATGGCATCAACAGCTTCAGCTTCATACTCATTGACAACTTCCATTGAAGAAAACACATGCACACTAGACCAGAATTTATTTTTAAGTTTTGAACCCTAGCATATACTAAATAGTCCTAGCTTTAGATCTACCCTAGACAGACTTCACAAGTATCCCACACAGAAAAGAGAGTAAGGCCACATCTTCCTTTTCTCATTAACAAAATTCAGAAATCAACATCAAATCCACTTTGACCTCATCTTTTAACAGTTTTCTAATTCTAGCTAGTGTAATTCGTACTAGAGAGAAATCATGATCTCAAAGAGAATCAAGAAAGTTCAAACTCCATTGTGGCTACTGAACTCAAAAATCTCTGCAAAAGACATCTGGATGTACACTCCTGAGCAAGGCAGCTCTGTATGCTTACTGTGATAAATAGAATTTGCAGAATCAAGTACGTGAGATTGCTGCCTCCAAGTAGAAAGCGCATACAAAGCCTAAGTGTTGGAAGTCCTTGTATGAAGAAAACCTCTTGCGATAGGTGCAATTGAGACTGAATTCAAGGGAACGGTTGAAAACTCACTGGCTGAATTGGCCTGATCTAGCATTGCATGTGGTCCATTTATAGGCACTAGTTCAGGAGTAGATTTTGGACGATAAGCTGTGTCATTACTTCCATTGTATGAGATATTGGTGGATCCTTGAATATGATTTGTGTTGTGAGAAGGTGTAGAGTGCCCTTCCACTGTATGCTCCCCTTCCACAGTAATTCCCCAAAAAGCTTTCTTCCAGGATCTTGTATTTGTTGCCTCAAAGACACAGAATAGACGTCTCTAGAACTCAAACCAATTAGTAGGTCATGGCCATCCTTGGCCTCTGAGTGAAGTACATGGCAAACTGGATTTGCATTGCTGAAGGAGAGTGCTTTTATAGGGTCCTTGTCATGAGAATTGCAATCCCTGTCAAACAGAGTATCATCAACGTTAAACAGCAGACTGAACCTCAGTGTGCCCCTCATCAACAAGCTTGACAAGCCCCTCAACCTACTCCTGGATTGCCTGCTTGACACACTCTCCTCCACCATAATCAAAAGCCTCTCGATTTGATCCAAAATCTCTCCCTGGTGCTTGCGTCTTCCGCCTTTTCTTTTTGTTGTCGTGCATAAGAAAGAGCATGAATGATGTTAACATATAGACTCTCTTGCAAGTGCGCCATCCATTCTTGTTGTATGCCACTGCTTATGCGATCAATCCAGGATGAGTCCTCAAAAGCTTGCAATAATCTAGCTTTCGTTTCTGGTTGATGGTTTATATCCTGCCTTCAAAGTTAAGCACACCCCGCCAATGCCTTCTTCTCTGCCATCTAGGAATTCTGGATTGGAAGGTGCACCAACAGGTGCTGTCCACCAACAGTCAGGAAGTTTACCAACAGGCCAATTCACCACCAATAATCTTCCAATTGCACCGTCATAGATATCCTATGAACTTCACGGACCAAGTGGTGGGATTCCCCCCATCGAACTGGTATAAGCATGGAAAAAAAACCCTTCATATGGTAGCAGCCGCCTGAATAGATTTGTTACCTCTGTTTTTTGACCATCTCCAGTCTCTGGATCTGTAAATAACTAGGGTCTTCGTGGAATGGGTTTTCTCCATCTATAATTGGAGGTGCAAGTCCTCCGATTACCAGCTCAGTTTGCTGTGTGATTAGTGGAGCTATCAATGGAAATCTTGGTCGAGCTATTAATTCAGGGTCTGCCCTAAATGTTCCAAATTTGAATGAATCACATGTCAAATTGAGAGCAAACAGTGCCTCTAGAGGTCTTGGTATCGAAGAGTAAACCACATTGTGCATATAGTCCAACAAGTGTATTAGCAATAGGAAGATCTTGTTCAAATCCTTTTAAACTAATCTCCATGTGAATGACTTGGCCCTTACTCAAATCTTTCATGCACATAGAAGCTTTCAAGGCACAAGCAATAGCAACAACATCTAGACAGACACCCTTTAATTGCATGTGATGATAAGAAGCAAGGGCCTTGACAAATGGTCCATGTTCAGCATAGCGTGCAATTAGCGAAGTCCACAACACAAGGTCACGAGCTGGCGACTTATCAAAAACCTCCTCAGCCTTTGACATCATCTCAAACTTGGCATACATCTCAATTTTGTTGATTCCAATAGATGTATCTGTTTCCAATCCACTCTTTGCCATGTCCAAAAGTAATTTTTCACCTTTGTCAATGGCTCCCATGTTACCACATGCCTTCAGCACAGAGGCAAACGTGAAAGCATTTGGATAAATACCATCAAGTTTCATCCATCTGAAACATTCTAATGCCTCATGGAAAGGTCAATGTTCAGCATATCCTGCAAATCAGTGTCGTCCAGGATACGACATCTTGAGCTGACATCTTAATGAACACTTCTTGTGCATCTGAAACCAACCCCATTTCACATACATGTCAATTAAAGCATTACAGATAAGTTCCTCTTGCTCCAAACCTCTCTCCACTATATTGCCTACGCAGAACAAAAATGCAAACACAACAACTAATTATGTACAAAGTAACAAATGTCACACACACATCTTTTTGGTGGATTCCACACCTCGGATGCGCAGCAGTAGGACATCCACCCCCTCTAATCCTACACATCCTCTGGATGGGCCAACTACCCATGATCATTATCGTCAAGATCCACGAACAGATTAATCTCTTTGTTGTGTATTTCAAATATTTCAGTAAGATTATCTGTCATATCATATGTCTCTTCTACTGGAGTTTCTTCTCGTTGCTCTTCTCTTGCAAATTCTTCGAATGCATAATCCTCATCATCTCTTTTCTTGAAAATCTTGATTCTTTTTCCTGCAATAGGCACTCTAAGCACTGTCCCATCCAATTCTGTTAGCTCATATGTTGCATTGTCAAAGACATGTCTGACTATGTATGGCCCAAACCATCTTTTCACCATCTTCCAAAGTGCAGTATGCCAATTTTCAAGGCTGCAATAAAAAATTAATACCCAATCTCCCTCTTCTATTGCTCTAGGTTGTAAGCGATGCCTGCTGTCAAACCTGTCCTTATTTCTAAGTTTAGATACCTTCAACCTGTCAATAGCTAGCTGAATATCCTCTGGTCTTCTCTCCATCTGCCAAATCCGAAGAGCTAAGAGCTCCTCTCTCGTCAAATCCTCCTGCCAAGGTAAAATTGACCAAGTCAAAGCACAGGTCTCAGTCGGCATAACCGGTTTCTGACCATACATCAACTCTATGGGCATATATCCTATGGTAACACTGTGAGTCATACGATCAGCCCACAAAGCAAATGGTAGAAGTCTCGGCCATTCTCCAATCCATCCTCTGCATACTTTGGCTAATGCTTTTACTATCGGCGGATGCCCTCTTTCACTCTTTCCATTTCCCTCTGGATTGTATGCTGTAGTTAGAGCCAACTTGATTTTTAGTTGAGAGAAAAACTCTCTAGCTTCATCTGCATCCAATTCACCACGATCTGCAGTGATCTTACCCACATAGCCATACCTATAGAAAATTTCTTCCAATAAGAACTTACACACTGCACTAGTGGTCTTCGTTCTCAAAGGTTTGCCCTCAACATGATTGGTAAGATCCTCTCTAGCCAAAACAATATATCTCATCTGCCATACACCCATAGGCATGGTAACCAAGTCAACTACCCACTTATAATGAATGAATAGTGGATAGGTCGGATGAAGCTCATCTCGATGACACACTACCGAATACATCTGACAGTCTTTGCAAGTCTCTCCAAAGTGAGAAACATCTCTATACATGCCTTTCCACAAATATTTCTCCTTGATTTTCTCATAAGTAGTCCACACTCCTCTATGACCAGTCCAAGGACTCTCATGAAACTCCCTCATCACCTGTAACTGTGTCTCTTTATCGTAGACAACCCGCAAGGGTAATCCACCTCTTTTCTTCGGGTGCTTCCAAATAAATTCGTCCTTGAGAAAATAGCCATAGGCTTTTCTTCTGATCTTCTTGAACTCTTCATCTGTCCATTCATCTCTTTTTCTTAGTGTACTAAGATATTTGCCAATCTGCAAAACCAATCTCCAACATAGAGTTCTTCTATGAAAGCCACAATATCATAGACATGGCAAACATGATCAACCATAGCGGCTGAAATTTCTGCATCATCCTCTTCTGCAAGTAGTGTCTCCTCATCATCATATCTGGCTCTAGACAGCATATTCGCCACTGAATTATCCTTCCCTGCTATGTGTTTAAATTCTGGATTTAATGACTTGATGCATGCAATCCATCTGAGCATAGCTATATCCGGAGTAGAGCAACTCGTAATCATACCTATCAATGGCAAGCAATCTGTCTCTACCACAACTGCGGCTCCAATAAAGTACTCCTTGTCACATTTGAGAGCCGTAACAATTCCCAGTAATTTCCTCTTGATTTGTGGATATCTCCTATGTCTCTCGTTTAGGACTTTCGCCCCAAACCGAATAGCATACATGTTTCCATCTGCATCATCTTGACCCACAGAGCAACCTATGCCAATTGGACTATTGTCAACTATCAATACAACAGGCCTTCCGCAATTATAATCCGCTTTCCTGAGAGTAGGAGCAATCTGTAATAACTTCTTCAATTTCCGCATGGCTCTAGTGTGGCTCTCATCCCAATAAAATTTCTGCCCCTTTCGAAGCAGTTGATATAAACAATCTGCTATGTGTGCAAAATGGGGTATCCAAATCATGTAAAACACACAAGCTCCAATGAATCTCCGTACCTTTGAAGTGGTAGAACAGTAATCCGTAATCTTGTCTATAGCATCCAGCTTGTCAGGTGAAGATTTCTTGCCATAATACCCACACATATGTCCAACAATGACAACCTCATTTACTCCAAAAACAGATTTTTCCCCTGATAGTTTCAAGTTCACTTCTTCTAACCTGGCCAAAATCTTTTCACAAGCTGAAATATGATCAACCACAAAATATCTGCATCCCTGCTCATTTAGACTCTCATTCGTCTCTTCTTCTGCACACCCCTTAATGGGCACATCATCCAAAAAAGGCATGGTAAGCTAAGGTATGTAATCACGAAGGACCTTATGCATGGCGTTCATCATATGCGCAACAGAATTAGTGGCACCTTCAGGCAAGCTACACATCCTGACAAGCCCAATAGGAGTTCTCATAGTGATTATGTCCATGCTTTCCAAAGCCAACTAAAACTGATCATATCCCAAATACAAATCACCTAAAGAATAGATGGCACGTCCAGCAAATGCTTCTGCAAACTCATCCACAACTAGATCTATACCAACATTCCTTATAGTAACTCTGTTTACTGGTTGCATGTCCTGTATAAATCGGAGAGTACCATTCTTCTTTGGAATTGTAAACCACCTATTTGAGTATGGTGGAGATGACGGCTCTAGGATTCCCATCCTGATTTTCTCATTCAACAAGTCAATTAGCTTTGGCAGGTGCGCCTTAGGCACTGGAATAGGTCGGAGGTTCCATGGAATATGAGGAATAGTAAAGATCACCATAGGAGCAAAAATATTCGGATTCACACATCCAATCTCATGCGGAAAAAAAGAAAACCCCCTTCCATGTCGCTCAAGCATCTCCTGAAAGCATTGCTTCTCTGTGGGTAGAAAGAAATCACCATTTCCAATTTTTAATTCAGTAAGAGTCTTTGTTGAAAATTTATGGCCTATATGCTCTAGATTCCTCAAAATTGGCTGTTTGGCAGCCCTCTCTATTTGCTGATCACTATTAGGTGGAAGCGATACAGCTACCGGCTTCACCTTCTTATCCGCAGTCTTATATTTTATGTCAACCTTGGCTTCATTATGATCCTCTGCATTACTCAAATCTTGCTGTAAATTAGCAATTCTGCACTCTAGTGGCTGAATATCCTTAGCCCTCTGCTCTATGGACTGCATAGGAACAGCCCTAAACTTTGGATGTTGAAATATTTCAACAGTAAACTCTGTTGCCTGAAAGTTTTCAGCCCTTTGTGTCTCTGTAGGCTGATCATAATCAACCGAAAACTCTGTTTGCTGAATTTCTTCAGTACTCAACACTTTTTGTTGAGTCACCTCAGCCTCTGACTCTATCTGTGACACAAAATCTGCAATTTCATGAAACATGTCTAGGGATTGCACTAATACATTACTGTGACAACTCTGCATATCAGTTTTCAGCATATTTTCCATCTCTATCATCGTATATGCACAAACCATACTATCATACATCCCATCTATATGCTCATCATCCTCTAAAATACCTGCATTTTTCAAATTTTTCTCCTTCCTGCATATGTACTACCTGGCAGCTCTAGGCAACTTAGAAGTCTTCTGATAACTCATCTAACTGTTTGCTGAAATTCCAACAAAACTGGAGGAGAAAACACTGTTGTTAGGAGGCGAGAACTCCAATCTCCTCTGCTCTGTACCACCGTCGTCTCGCAAAATAGACGTACCTAATGAAAACCCGAATCCCTCACAGTGGGCAAAGGTGCATCTCTAAGAGTATCCCTGTTTCTAACATGGTTCACACACACAGTCATAAACTGAACTGCTCTCATACCATCTTTACTGCGAATCCATGCATAAGCAGATCCATCATCCATTACTTTTGTTTCCATGCGCATCTCTATGATGAATGGCTGTCCAAGAATTATGGGATAAGAGCAGGAATCCTGCACAAAGAAATGGAAATCCTCCTCTACATCTCCAATAGAAACCCTGACACTAGGACAGGCAGCATACAAATCACCTGCAGTTTTGTTAGCGGGTCTCATATGCCACCCATACTCTACATCCATAGGCCGTCTATTACTTTCATAAACTCCATGAACTATGAGATTAATCTTTGAACCATGATGCACCAAAGCAACATAAGGCACCTGTTTCTCTCCAATTTTTACCATCGTTTCTGTAGTTGCCCTAGCCCAATGACTCCGCGAAAAGTGACTACGCGGTATCAAGACAGGCTCATCAGTTTCAACATAATGCATAGGCTAAAGCCTCTTCTCTATCTGTGGAAAAATAGAAGCATTCTCAACCATAACCTCATCCTCATCCTCATCCAACTCTCCAATCAAAACTCCCTGTGTATCAATAGTAGGCAATGCATGTCTTTTCCTCTTCAGGACTTCTTGGAACTGATCTTGAAACTCTCTTTTCGAGATGTCCAAAACCTCAGAAATAGTAAAAGTCACCTCACTGCCAAGTATCTTGTCATTAAAGATTTTCTTCATGTCCGTAGATGTCTCAATATCAGACATCAATCTAAACCCTGGCTGCTTTCTCTCTCTAGGCTCTTGCCTCTTTTCTTTCTTTTGAGCATCTTCCATTTGTCATTCTGGCCCTGGTCTCAAAGACGGTCCTGCAGTAGGTGGAGTAACAAACTCACCCCCTCTAGTCTTTTTAGCTGCATTTGGATTTTCTTCATCCCTCTTACGCTTCTCCTCAACAAGTACATTTGCTCCCTGAGACTTAGCCAAGTAGGCATAAATAGTGTACCTGCTGTCAATAGGCGAATCCCAACCTGTCAAGGATCTGATGCTAGAGCCTGCACTAGTCAAAATAGTCTGGTGAATTTTTCCCTTGTTTGCCGTCTCCATAGCATAAGTCCATAATGCTCCTTTCTCAATCTGGACTCCATATGCAGAAGCATCTCCTCTAGCTGCCACATAAGAAGTACGTGCAGCCATATGATCTAGTAATTTCTTCATTCCGCCTTTCCCAAAATTGGTAGCAAGCGGAGCTATTGTTTGAGTCAACCATATCTTACCATCTTGTCCCCAAAATACCAAATTCTTCCTCCTTGCATCCTGAAAAGATTCACAATCCTTGCAATGCTGATGGTCCGTACTATCACACCAAATACATCTTTGATCTCTCCTAGGTGCACTAGGAGCACTCCTAGGTGTAGTAGAAGCACTAGAAGGAATAGTAGGCATGGTCGAAGCAAACTGCTCTTTCAATTTTCCCACCAATTCTTCTTTAACTGACTGTAGTGTCAAATCCGTTATGCCTTTGATTATGTTATCAAGAGAGGAAGGAACCGATGGAGCGGATGGTTTTGGAGCAGAAGGAGCTGGCATCGGTCTTGGAAGAGGAGGAACATGAGGAGTACAAACAGTTGGCACTGGCATAGGCCAAGAAACTGGCTAAGGAAGAGAGGAAATGACAGGGGTAGAAGCAGGCATAGGAGCAAAATACGGCATCGGTGTCATAGATCCATTCTGTAAGCGGGTCTTCCATATCCTCCTCTTGGTCAAAGTTGAGACTGCATCCTGGGCATCTTGCCAATCCATTTTAAGACCCATAGGCTTTTTGTGATCTTCAAGAAGCTCTCCTAATTCTTCCTGAAGAGCAGGATCTGCATCTTCAAGAAAAGCTCAACTTTCTCAACATCCAATGCTCTTTGTTCAATGGCATCAAGTTGACTATACCTCTCTTCAAATTCTCGTATCAACTCTGAAGCAGCTAGATCTTTGTTTGGCATGTAGACCCACTCTCGGAATGACCGCCGTGTAGCCATCCCAAAGTCCTCAAGGAAATACTCTTCTTTCAGGGCCTTCTTAAAATCTTGCCAATGCGAATTTTGAAGGAAAAGATCAGTCACTTTTGCCCTCTAGGCGGGTGTGACAAGACGAAGGAAATACTTACTCATAAGTCCTGCTGGTACTCCAAAAAATCCCATCTTGATCTCATACATCTTCAAATACGGCCATCAAATAGCTTCTTTTCATTCTCAACTGCTTCAATCGCCTTAGTCGCGCTGATTGCATTCTCCTGATCCGAATATAGTTTCCTTTGTTGAGACATTTGTTGTTGATGCAACTGTTGCTGCTGCTGCATATACAATTGTGTCTGCTGATTTTGAAGCTGCATATACATAGACATATTCTGCCAAATCTGCTTTAAATCATCCGTTGAAGTACTTGAAGCAGCAGTCAATGATGGAGCTGAAGTAGAGGACAAAGCAGGAATTGTAGAAGAGGCTGAAATTGATGCTGAAGTATCCCCCATCCTAAAATTTATGCGACGCTTTCACATTGAGTTCACCAAAATATGTCGAAGGGTTTTCGAAAGAAAAGTCGCGACCACAGAGAACCTTGACTAATTTCAGGATAGAAGATCAATCAAGCAAGATCGCCATTCAATTTGAAAGAAGGTTACCTCAATTTCAGATAATGGCATCAATAGCTTCAGCTTCATACTCATTAACAACTTCCATTGAAGAAAATGCATGCACACCAGACCAGAATTTGTTTTCAAGTTTTGAACCCTGGCATATACTAAATAGTCCTAGCTTCAAATATACCCTAGAGAGACTTTACAAGTATCCCACACAGAAAAGAGAGTAAGGCCACATCTTCCTTTTCTCATTAACAGAATTCAGAAATCAACATCAAATCCACTTTGACCTCATCTTTTAACAGTTTTCTAATTCCAGCTAGTGTAATTCGTACTAGAGAGAAATCATGATCTCAAAGAGAATCAAGCAAGTTCAAACTTCATTGTGGCTACTGAACTCAAAAATCTCTGCAAAAGACATCTGGTTGTACACTCCTGAGCAAGGCAGCTCTGTATGCTTACTGTGATAAATAGAATTTGCAGAATAAAGCACCTGAGATTGCTGCCTCCAAGTAGAAAGAGCATACAAAGCCTAAGAGTTGGAAGTCCTTGTATGAAGAAAACCTCTTGTGATAGGTGCACTTGAGACTGAATTCAAGGGAACGGTTGAAAACTCACTAGCTGAATTGGCCTAATCTAGCATTGCAGGTGGTCCATTTACAGGCACTAGTTCAGGAGTAGATTTGGACGATAAGCTGTGTCATTACTTCCATTGTATGAGATATTGGTGGATCCTTGAATATGATTTGTGTTGTGAGAAGGTGCAGAGTGTCCTTCTATTGTATGCTTCCCTTCGACAGTAATCCCCCAAAAAGCTTTCTTCCAGGATCTTGTATTTGTTGCCTCAAAGACATAGAATAGACGTCTCTAGAACTCAAACCAATTAGTAGGTCATGGCCATCCTTGGCCTCTGAGTCAAGTACATGGCAAATTGGATTTGCATTGCTGAAGGAGAGTGCTTTTATAGGGTCCTTGTCGTGAGAATTGTAATCCCTGTCAAACAGAGTATCATCAACGTTAAACAGCAGACTGAACCTCAGTGTGCCCCTCATCAACAAGCTTGACAAGCCCCTCAACCTACTCCTGGATTGCCCGCTTGACACACTCTCCTCCACCATAATCAAAAGCCTCTCGATTTGATCTCAAATCTCTCCCCGATGCTTTCCTCTTCCGCCTTTGCTTTTTTTTGCCGTGCATAAGAAAGAGCATGAATGATGTTAACACATAGACTCTCTTACAAGTGCGCCATCCATTCTTGCTGTATGCCACTGCTTATGCGATCGATCCAAGATGAGTCCTCAAAAGCTTGCAATAATCCAGCTTTCGTTTCTGGTTGATGGTTTATATCCTACCTTCAAAGTTAAGCACACCCCTCCAATGCCTTCTTCTCTGCCATCTAGGAATTCTAGATTGGAAGGTGCGCCAACAGGTGCTGTCTACCAACAGTCAGGAAGTTTACCAGCAGGCCGATTCACAACCAATAATCTACCAGTTGCACTATCACAAATATCCTATGGACTTCACGGACCAAGTGGTGGGATTCCCCCCATCAAACTGGTATAAGAATGGAAAAAAAACCGTTCATATGGTAGTAGCCGCTTGAATAGATTTGTTACCTCTGTTTTTTGACCATCTCCAGTCTCTGGATCTGTAAATAACTGGGGTCTTTGTGGAATGGGTTTTATCCATCTATAATTGGAGGTGCAAGTCCTCCGATTACCAGCTCAGTTTGCCGTGTGATTAGTGGAGCTATCAATGGAAATCTTGGTCAAGCTATTAATTCAGGGTCTGCCCTGAATGTTCCAAATTTGACTAGATCACATGTCAAATTGGGAGCAAATAGTGCCTCTAGTATCGAAGAGTAAACCACATTGTGCATATAGTCCAACAAGTGTATTAGCAATAGGAAGATCTTGTTCAAATCCTTTTAAATCAATCTCCATGTGAATGACTTGGCCCTTACTTTAATCTTTCATGCACATAGAAGCTTTGAAGGCAGAAGCAATAGTGACAATATCTGGACAAACACCCTTTAATTGCATGTGATGATAAGAAGCAAGTGCCTTGACAAATGGTCCATGTTCAGCATAGCCTGCAATTAGCGAAGTCCACAACACAAGGTCATGAGCTGGTGACTTATCAAAAACCTCCTCAGCCTTTGACATCATCTCAAACTTGGCATACATCTCAATTTTGCTGCTTCCAATAGATTTCTATTTATTTCCAATCCACTCTTTGCCATGTCCAAAAGTAAATTTTCACCTTTGTCAATGGCTCCCATGTTACCACATGCCTTCAACACAGAGGCAAATGTGAAAGCATTTGGATAAATACCATCAAGTTTCATCCATCTGAAAAATTCTAATGCCTCATGGAAAGGTCAATGTTCAGCATATCCTGCAATCAGTTTCGTCCAGGATACGACATCTTGAGCTGACATCTTAATGAACACTTCTTGCGCATCTGAAACCAACCCCCATTTCACATACATGTCAACTAAAGCATTACAGATAAGTTCATCTTGCTCCAAACCTCTCTTCACTATACTGCCCACGCAGAACAAAAATGCAAACACAACAACTAAGTATGTACAAAGTAACAAATGTCACACACACAACTTTTTGGTGGATTCCACACCTCGGATGTGCAGCAATATGACAACGTCCTCTATTGAATCAGCAAGGTAGGGATCAGTGGAGACGATTTGTCTCTTTGAGAAATACCTGCCTACCAACATGCTCACAATACAAATCCACCTTCTTGTGCATCTTGTAGATGAAGTGGAGATTGCTGGACCTGTCCATACACGATGGATGTTCTTCTTGGAGCGCTTCATGAAAACCCTAAAAGACTTTGTGCGACAATGAGCTCAGCCAGAAGGTAGCATGGCTAAAGGTTCATTGGTGTCTGAGGCGCTAGTGTATATTTCACAATGGCTACCAATGGTGGATAGAGACAATAGTAAGCTATGGTTGTTGAAGAAATGGGATAGAAATGGGATAGAAAAAAGAATGGATGCTGCAATGGAGGAGAAAGTGAATCGCTTTTATATGTTGCACCATGCCTCTATGGAGATGTGTCTCGTAGCTGGAGCAACATTTTGACGAGGTCCATCTGGATTTCTTGAACTAGATTCCGAAAAAAAATGGATGGATTTTCCTGACACATTTGTGTTGCCCGCCCATTGTGAACATGTACATGAACTCATGTGTTTTTTAATTGTATTACAATATGGTACATGTCACAATAGTTAAATCTCTCTTGTACATGATTGTGAACATGTAATTTTCTATCCAAACCCCTGACAATCTCGATGGTGGTACGTTATACCTTCAGCTCCTTGAAGTGTGAGAGTATATGATCAAAGCGATGTTCCAAGCATAGATAAGGACAATATGCAAATAGAAGGGTGAATATTGCAAGCGTGGAGGCCATCGAAAGCTTGGAGCATGTAGAGGAGCCAGCATCGGGTAACAATGATGGAAATACAAGAGTTCAAGAATTCTTTGAGAACAAGGTGGACTCATCCTTTTGTGATGACATGTCTATTGTGTCAGGAGATTGATATGGGACCATAGGGTACTTCATACTTGGAGCATCCAACAACTCAATTCGTTGATGAATTGCTTATAAGGTTACATAAGATATGCATTTTAAGTAAGATCATTTTTTAAGATTTATATTACTATGCTTTGTATCATTTATATTGATTATGCTAACATCAATTTTTTTCTGTGTAGGTGACCTTTGTGGATATTTAGATCATCACGATGAGTCAAGGGATGAGCGATGAGGAGCTACAAGAGATTTTAACACATATGTCTCCAGATCAGATGGCGAGATTTAGAGATATGGTGGACTAGGAGTTGTCTCAAACACCATTAGTCTGCTCTATTAGATCTATTTGAGTGCACTTTGATGCTTGAGTTTCCAACAAACGAGATCGACGCTCCAAACTTGGGCCAGATGGAGGGAGTGGTTCAAGGGGATGATGTGGAGATCTGGATTTAGTGAGCCCACAGTTGGCTCAGGATACATGTGCTACTCCTTGCCCTCATGGTGGTTCTAGAGAGCGTGGCTCAGGTGGTTGTTGTGGAGGTACTGATGTAGTGTCTTTGTCTCGTTGTTCTACTGGAGTTACGTCACCTTCGGGATTTATCACACTTGTGGAGACGTCTACTCTAGTCACTTCGGCTTTTGTTGAGTTGTCTCGCAGGCACCATTATGGATGCTACTCTGAGAGATATTACCCCGGTAGATACACCAGATGTACAAGGGTCTCCTCAATATGCCCATGAGCATGGTCACAGGTGGGAGAGAACCCATCTTAGGCATACCCCAGAGGGATATGCCTACCTTATCGATGATAGGTCAGGAGCCATCATCATGAATGATGAGGGGAGGAGGGGGATGGCTCGCATGAGAGAGTTGTGCCAACACATTTTTCGGCACAACATCTTGGATCATTGGAAGAACATACTGGATGAGTAGCATCCTTGCATGAGGAGTTTCTGGTACCAGCCGTAGCAGATGGGTTTTCTACGGGCTCGATGATGGAGTGTATGCGTGTATACATGTCACACAGACGATCGGACATACACAAGGCACTCAAGAGTGGGGCTTCAAAGCCCGAGTGGCTAGATGCAGATGACTGGCACTGACTTAGGGAGGAGGCTACAGATTCTCCAAGATGTTGGAGATAGTAGCGCAAGGTGGGAAGGGTACGACTAGAGGCTAGAGTGGTCCATCATCTTGGGAGTGGCGGCCATAGGACATATCTGAAGGACTTTGTAAGTTTTTCTTTTGTTCTGCTGGCTTATTTTTTTGCAAGACGTTGGAGATAGTAGTGCAAGGCGGTAAGGGTACAACTAGAGGCTGGAGTGGTCCATCCTCTCGGGAGTGGCGGCCATAGGATATATCTAAAGGACTTTGTAAGTTTTTTTTTGTTCTTCTTGCTTATTTTTTTGCAATATCCTTTGTACTAAGAATCGTGTTTCTAATAGTTGTATTTTGCTTTCTTTGCAAAGGTCCATTAGAAACGGCAATCCCACTGGCCTCAAGACTCAATATGTAGAGAGGCATAGTGTCACTGCATTGATTGATCGATTGTATGGACATGGTAGCCCTGTAAGTCGCTCATCTTTCTTGTCTGTAGTTACTAAGTTTAACTAAAATGCATTACTGTATGGTGGACTGATGTGTAGTTGTTTCTTTTTTTGCAGAGTCCGTTCGATGCTCCTTTGTAGTGGGACGAGGTTTCGGATGGCAAGGATCTATATCTCGTAGTTAGATCCTTGCAGTTCACATACTCTTGTTTTTTAGTCACGTGATGTGTGCAGACATTTTCTATGTAGTAGTAGTATCTTGCTATGATTGTACCGGTCGCTTTCATTATGCAATCATGTAATTATTTCATGTATCAATGTTATGATTTAAGTACACTTTGCCTTTATTTACACGAGCATTTTACACATTACTGAAACTATTTTGTATGGCCCAAATAAAGCACATAGTGCCCACAAATTTTTTTTCCCTTGTTACTGTCGCTATATTAGCATTGCAAATTTGCTGCATGCATCGCTATTAGCATCGCAAAATGCATCGCAAAGCATTTTTATTAGCATCGCTATTTGCATTGATATCATCGTCGCTATTTGCAATGCTAATACCGATGCAAATAGCGATGCTAATATCGAATGTTCTATGGCATCACCAATAACGACGTTTTTTGTGACGACGGGGGCAAATTTCTTTATGAACATTTTCATCACTTTTAACGTCGGTATAAGGCCTATATCTTGTAGCGACTATCAAAGCATTCGGGGTCAAAAGTTTATCACAGGAGTTAGATGTAAAATATTACACGGCGCAGCGAACAGAATCTGAGAAAGAGATAGAGAGTACACAACAGATAAGAGGAGAATCAGTAAAATTCTTTAACTCCAAACAACTGATACAAAGATGGCTCTGTCCACCCGTGCGCTTCCACTGTGTGAAGCTTAGATGGCGATCTAGACAGAAGATAGGTGAAGAGCTTAAGGCTAGCTGGAACAACAACTCTGACTGGGTGAAAGATGAGTGTAAGATGGCTGCGAAGGGGTTTAGCTTTTATAGCCCGCGAAGGTCGTTAGGTCGGCCTGCTGACCGACCTACCATATGAGCCTCCACTAGTCGGCCAGGGAATATTCCAGGGAATATTCCCTTTACCATCGGGCCGGGGGCGCTGCCCCCGGACCCCCGCCAGGGGGGCCGCTGGCCCCCCTGGGACCCCCCAGCCAGGGGCCGCTTCCGCGGCCCCCGGACCCCACAATAGGGGCCCCTTTTAACTCCCTTACCACGCAACTCAATGCAATGTGCCTCGAGTTGCTACCAGCTTAACCACTCCATCTAACCCAAAGATTAGACCCACAACAGTCACCTTTTTGCCATCCGGTCACATAAACCTCATCTGATATACAAGTCAGGACTCAACCAATGTCCGGGCTCACATTTGGCTTCTCCTCATAATGGGGGCCTTACAACTTTGAGCACCATGGATCATTGGTAGCACCTAATGAGGGTGGGGCATTGATCATATCTAACACCCCCCCTCAATGTCCACCCATAGGTGAACTATCTCCTCGGCCCAATGCCGAGTCTCTGAAGATGAACTTGAAGCAGATCCTTCGTAAGTGCTTTGGTGAAGATATCTGCTCCATTCTCCTCTGTTGGACAGTAGACCAATTCCACTATCCCATCCTCCATCAAATCACGCACATAGTGATACTGGATCTCTATATGTTTGGTGCGTGCATGAAACACTGGATTTTTGGCAATGGCGATGCAACTCTGATTGTCACATCTCAGCACAGTTGGTTCTTCATCCTGCACTCCCATATGCCATAGAATCCTTCTCAACCATACGGCCTCACATGCAGCAAAACAAGCTGCCTTGTACTCTGCTTCGGTAGAAGACAATGCCACTGTTGGTTGCTTCTTACTAATCCAAGAGAAAATTCCTGAACCCAGAGAGAAACAATAACCAGAAACTGACTTCCTGGAATCAATGTCTCCTGCCCAATCTGAGTCACAGTTCCCCACAAGAGAAGTTCCGAAACTGTATGTGATACCATAGTCAAGAGTTTTCTTCAAGTATCTGAGCACCCGCATCCCAGCCTTCCAATGACTCTCATGAGGTTTGTTTGAGAACCTGCTCAAAACACCAACAGCAAAACTGATATCTGGTCTGGTGTTACACAAGTAGATTAGACTGCCGACCAACCTCCTATACCTCCCAATGTCTGCTAGTGCTGATGTATCCTCAACGGATAACTTTACATTCACCTCCATAGGTGTAGCTATCTCCTTGCACTCGGTCATGCCAAATGCCTTCAAGATCTCCCATGCATACTTCTTCTGAGAGATGAAGATCTTTCCTGGCTCTTGCCAGACTTCAATCCCCAAACAATAGTGCAGCAAGCCCAAGTCTGTCATTTCAAACTCAAAACTCAAAGCCTTTCGAGTTTGGTTGATCATATCTTCATAGTCACCTGTAATAAGAAGGTCGTCCACATATAGGACAATCACTGCAGACTTTTTACCATCCCTGTAAACATACAAGTTAGCATCTGAGGCACATCTTTTGAAGTTTAGGTTTAAAAAGAACCTATCTATCCGTTGGTACCATGCTCTGGGGGCTTGTTTCAGCCCATACAATGCCTTCTTCAGTTTACACACTTTGTTCTCAGAATGGGGGGCCTCAAACCCTGGTGGCTGAGCCACGTACACCTCCTCCTTGAGGTCACCATTTAAGAACGCTGACTTAACATCCATTTGGTACACTGGCCACTTCTTGTGGGCAGCCACTGCAAGTACCGTGCGAATAGTGGTCATTCTGGCAGTTGGGGCAAATGACTCTTGAAAATCAAACCCTTCAACTTGTGAAAATCCTTGGGCAACCAGTCTAGCTTTGTACTTTTCTAAGGTACCATCAGCCTTGTACTTTACCTTCCAGATCCACTTGGTGCCAATAATCTTCCGCTTTGCTGGCCAATCCACTAGCTCCCAAGTGTCATTCTTCATTATGCTGTCATACTCCGCCTGCATAGCAGCCTTCCATGATGGATCTGCAAGTGCTTCTTCTAAGTCAGTTGGCTCCTTTACTTCTCTCATAATCTCAACCATCAAGGCCATGTTGACTATGTGAGCAGAAGCCCTCCTTTGCTCCTCTATTCTCTGAGACCTCCTTGGTCCGTCTGCCTTCTCCTCAACAGATGCAGGCATAGGATTATTGTGGTCATAGAGCTGCTTCACCCAGCGCGGCAATGGCTTTTCCGGTGGGGTGATGTCAGGTTGGTGAACTTTTTCCTCATCATCTGAAGATGATGCTTCCTCCTCCTTAAGGATAGGGATAGCTCTCGGGACAGGTTCATAGTGGACTACTTCTTCGCTTGATGATAAAGTGGAAGACCTTGCCTTCTCCTCCTCCACTGTATGCGGCTCCTCCTTGAACACCACATCACGGCTCGCGATGATCTTCTTTGCCTCTTGGTCATATAACTTGTAAGCCTTCTGCTCATCACTATAACCCAAGAAGATACATTTTCTGCTTTTTGGTTGTAACTTGTTTCTCTTCTCATCTGGAACATGTGCATAACATTCACATCCAAAAATTCTGAAATGTGAAACAGATGGTTTCTTACCAGTGTAAGCCTCATGAGGTGTTTTTCCCTTGAGAGCCTTCGTGTAGCTCCGATTTAGAATGTAGACTGCAGTATTAACAGCTTCAGCCCAAAAATGGTTAGGCAATCCCTTGCCCTTTAGCATGCATCTTGCCATCTCCACAATGGTACGATTCCTGCGTTCCACAACACCATTCTGCTGAGGTGTGTGAGGCGTCGTCAATTGACGCTTGATCCCTTTGCTCTTGCAAAAGCCTTCAAACTCCTTTGAGTTGAACTCACCACCACCATCTGTTCTAAATTTCTTCACACTTTTCCCTGTTTCATTCTCAACAAGTATTAGCCATTCTTTAAACTTACCAAAAGCTTGAGCCTTATCACGAAGGAAGTACACCCACATCTTCCTACTGTAGTCATCGACAATCAACATAAAATAAGAAGATCCCCCCAAGGCCTGTGTAGGCATCTTACCACACAAGTCAGCATGCACCAACTCTAGAGGAGCATGTGCTCTATTCTTGCTTTCTTGTGGAAATGCCTTTCTCTGTTGCTTGCCCATCATACAAGCTTCACATGGTTCCTTCAATTCAGCTATTGTAGGTAGGTGAGCAACCATACCTTGCTTTTGCATCTCCTTCAATACTGCAAATCCGATGTGTCCAAACCTTTCATGCCAAAGCTTACTTGTGCCCACTCCAGCGGTGGCTGTAAGAGCACTTAGCTCATACAGGTTGTTCCTCCTTTCTCCTTTGCCAACAATTGTGCCAGCACTATCAATAATTTCTGCACCTGTCTTCTTAAACCTTACTTCATGACCAAGATCAGTTATGGCAGCAACTGATAAGAGATTTCTTCTGATTTCGGGAACATACAACACATTTGAAAGCTTTTTGACTTCACCATTTGCAGCAACAAAAGAAATAGTACCTGTGCCCGCAGCAGGGCATTTAGCATCATTTCCAACCGTCACAGTGATGGATTCTTGTAGAGGCTGCATAGAACTGTATAGACCTTTCTTGTTGGTCATGTGACGGGAGGCCCCACTATCCAACACCCAAGAGTCAGTGGTAGATTCTTCTTGCGCCGAGGAGCACACTTCCTCAATGGTCGCCATGAATAATTCCAACTCTGCTTCAGCCGTATTGGCTGTCTCTTTCCCTTTACTTTTAAGGGTACCATTCTTTTCATCTGCCTTCTTGACACGACAATCTGCAATTGCATGTCCTTTCTTCTTACAGTAGAAGCACTCTCCTTGAAACTTCTTCTTGCCGCCCTTCTTCTTTTTGTCACCATCATTTTTGGTGGAGGAAACACCTTTGCCTTTTGCATTGGCAGAGAATGCAGCATCTCCATTGTTGCTTCCTTCTCGGGCTTTCAGCCTCAACTCCTCCTCCATTAATAATGCACAAAACTCCTCAAAAGTCAAAGCTTGAGGTCTCACCTGAGTATTAAGGGCAGTTACTAGTCCATCAAACTTTTGTGGACAAATCCGAAGACACCTCCGAGCTAGCTCTTCGCTAGTCTTTTGTATCCCAGCGCCAGCCATCTGGTCGCGCAGATTCTTAATCCGAGTGATGAATGCTTCAACCGTCTCTCCTTCAGCAAACTTCTCCGCTGCTAGTTGATTCTCCAAGTTTTGAATCCTTGTTTGGTTTCGTGTTTCATACTGACTCCTTAGTACATTCCAAGCCTCTGACGCTTTGGTTGTATGCTGAATCAGAGTCAAAACACTGTCAGAACAGCTTGTAACTAAGGCACACAATGCATCTGCATTCCTTCGTTTCCAAGCTCGTAGAAGATCTGCATTCGGAGGAATCATCACACTAGGATTTGATGGGTCGGGGGTAGGCTGTGGTTCTGCGTCAGTCCCCAGCACAGTCTCCAGAAGCTCATAAGAATCAAGGATAGTAGTAATTTTGAACTTCCACAAGGTGTAGTTTGTACCATCTAACTTGCCTTCGCTGAAGGTTGGTGGACGAATCCTCAGTGTTTGAATAGCCGGTACAGCAGCACCACCTCCTGCACCGCTTCCTGATGCGCCAGAACTGCTTCCCGGAGTCGACATCGTTTCTCTTTGCTGTTGAAGCCTTTGCCTCTTGCACTCTCTCCGATCTCTAGAGCCCCCTGGGCTCTGATACCATGTAAAATATTACACGGCGCAGCGAACAGAATCTGAGAAAGAGATAGAGAGTACACAACAGATAAGAGGAGAATCAGTAAAATTCTTTAACTCCAAACAACTGATACAAAGATGGCTCTGTCCACCCGTGCGCTTCCACTGTGTGAAGCTTAGATGGCGATCTAGACAGAAGATAGGTGAAGAGCTTAAGGCTAGCTGGAACAACAACTCTGACTGGGTGAAAGATGAGTGTAAGATGGCTGCGAAGGGGTTTAGCTTTTATAGCCCGCGAAGGTCGTTAGGTCGGCCTGCTGACCGACCTACCATATGAGCCTCCACTAGTCGGCCAGGGAATATTCCAGGGAATATTCCCTTTACCATCGGGCCGGGGGCGCTGCCCCCGGACCCCCGCCAGGGGGGCCGCTGGCCCCCCTGGGACCCCCCAGCCAGGGGCCGCTTCCGCGGCCCCCGGACCCCACAATAGGGGCCCCTTTTAACTCCCTTACCACGCAACTCAATGCAATGTGCCTCGAGTTGCTACCAGCTTAACCACTCCATCTAACCCAAAGATTAGACCCACAACAGTCACCTTTTTGCCATCCGGTCACATAGACCTCATCTGATATACAAGTCAGGACTCAACCAATGTCCGGGCTCACATTTGGCTTCTCCTCATAATGGGGGCCTTACAACTTTGAGCACCATGGATCATTGGTAGCACCTAATGAGGGTGGGGCATTGATCATATCTAACATTAGAGACAGTAGGGTGAATGGATATTCAAGGAGAGGATTAGATGGAAGAGAAGGGGTTTAAAGAAATATAAGATGTAGAAGAATATTCATAGAGGTGAAGACTGTCAATTTATTTCTGCATTCTAAGAAGATAAATCTCTTGTAGATTAAAAAACATGCATAAAACAATGGCTTCCTCTCTGCTGCTCAGATTGCCAATCTAATGCTTCCTTTGGCTTTGAAAGGGGGGTAAAAATGCCATGACATCTAGCCAGAATTCTCCCATATCACTCCTTCTTCTTCTCTTGATGTTTACTATCTGAAAACTATGATCGCATGTCACATGTGATTTTGCCAATCCTACTTGTTTTCTTTTACATGTCATCCTATTCTAGAATTTGTTGTAACGTGTCCACTAGTATCATCCAGGACACGTCTTAGCAGTCCATCGGAAAGGATGTCTAGAAAGCTCTGCCCGGAACTCCCATGGAATGTTACGGGATCTGTGATCTAGGGCTTTCCGCGTCTGCCATGTAGCGGAAGTATTCTGGCTGTTCCCACTTAGGATCGATCGGAATTAGGATTTTCTTGATGGGTCATTTCCTAACAGCAACTAGCGTCGGACCCAAGTGAACTACTTTACGCAGAAACGCCAGGTCTGAAGCGGATTCATGCTGCACTTGGTTCAAGGATAATGGGAAACGAGAGGGATGCAAAGCTCAACCTCTCTGCCATAAGGCATAGTCCAATTCCGTTCCTCTAAAACAACGTAAATCGGGTAAGACATAACTCTAGGTCAATGCTTTTGTTGTTCGTGTCCTTTAATGATCATCCCACTGTTCTTCAAGATTTGAGAAAAGTTTCTAGCCAACCGGGACCACCCAACTATAGGACGGACCCATGGCCCATCCTCCGCACTTTCCTTGGGTTGTTTTAATTATGTAATTAACTAACACATTAGTTGGACATATAACAACCAGCTTATTTAATTAATCCATTAAGCATTGGTTCCTTCACGTAATCTTATCACATGACATAGAAAAACAATATCAGACAAGTTCTTTATTAACATGTCATCATATTTATCTTTGAAATACAAGGAGTTACACCTCTAGGCTTGTCCACAATCCGCCCGAAGGCTATCCAGCAATCCATAGGGATCACTATTCCAATTTTCCGCCCGTAGACTAGTATGCGGGCCTCGAGATCCAATCCCGAGTCACGTTAGCCTCTTGTACAAGACCCGAAAGGCAAGGAATTTACGGCCAGAGCCCCCTCTAGCACCCAAGCGTCCTCCTGCTCCAAGTGGCGCTCAACGAAAAGGCCTCTCGTGGCGGGTTCGGTCCACGTTCCCAGCGCGGTCAACAACCCCCTTGGTTAGGGTAAGGCAGGCAGTCGGGGGTAACTGAAGCTACCACTCCCTTCAAGCCTTGAACCTGAAGTATAGATACTTATTTATTTTGTAATTCATTGGTCAAACAAGTCAAACAGTGCTCTAAAATCTCTAGTAAGCACAAATATTTCCATTGATCGATTTTGTTGTTAGCAAACTGCTAAGGAAGGAATCTTTCCTTTTGAATGCATCCAGCACTCGATCCGGGGTATCTTGCAATTTGGCAAGATCCCTTATATTTTGGGTTAGGGCGTACCCTATTAACCCAACTTGGTCAAACCCTAAAGTTCATTGGATACTTCTGTTTCTGGTTTTTTAACCTTCCTTACTTAGAAGGATATCAAAGTATACATCCTCTTGCAAGATAACTTGCATAAGGATCTGCCATCCTTGTTGCGAGAATTTAGCCTTTCTTATTGTGAATCATTCACAAGACCATATGGCTTCGTACTTGCCGCACAAGTCCTGTATCGTACTATGTGATAATGGAGCTACGAAACAATCCGTTTCAGTTTCTTTAAGCTGACGTTGTTACCTAGGATTTTCTAGATTTATTATTTTCTTTTAAGAACTCAGGGACAAACCCTAATTTCTTTTATGTTTACAATTTACTGACCCTACAATCAGGGAATATGGGCAAGTATTTAAGGTATAAACGTTTCTTGGATTTTAATTCATTCCCAATGAATATTTCGCAGCATAGGTATTTTTATTAATTTGGTTAACTTTTAGAAGGTAATATCGAGATCACCTCCGCACGATTTGTTATCTATGTGTCAATTGATTTTTCAATCCTAACCTTTATTGATTTGAGGTTAGGTAAATTCAATTAATCTTCCTTTTTCCTTGCGAACAAAACTCATGCCAAATAAGCAATCTTTCCCTTGCTAAGTTATGCAGTTAGCAATGATAACTTCCTAGAGTTTAAGCATCGTAAGAAACCTTTCATGATTCACACCTTTCATGATGAGTTGTAAAAAGAATAGGGGTTAATAGTGCAAGATGCAGTTTTATACCTTCTAGACTTAACCGAAGTATACTACTTTAGTGGGTAAAAAATCTTGCTCATAATTCGTTTCAATGCATAATGCGTTTTGAAGGAACTATGTTTATACTTTATTTATTTTACATGTTCAATTAAACTAAATTCCTTCGTCGTAAATAACTAGGACAAAATATATCTTATCCCTAACAATTCATCTTGCATGATTGAATTAAAACCAATATAAAATTAAGAAGGAAAAACCTGGGTTTGGGGTGAGATATCCACATGGATACTGGGAGATGACCCTCCCGCAGCTACTCCTTGGACTTTCTTAGGAGGCATTGCCGTTGTAGTCCTTCGAACATGGAAGCAGCTTTACACTCCTTTTCAAAATTCCACCGTCGCTCCCTTGCACGTCAATACTCTTCTTCTCTTTTTCGAGTAGGGGAGAAACCAAGTCCAAGGGTATTTTGGAAAGGCACAGAACAGTTAAGGGTCTAGCCACGAGGAGGGGTAATAAGACCTTTAAGGTCTTAGTTTCTTTGGGAGGGAAAAGTTTACAAAGCCTTTTAAAAAAAGCCCTATAGTGGTATATACACGGTGAAAAGGGTGTGTGTGTGTGTGGTTCCAAAAGGCGTAAGAAGAGGTCTTGGGAGATTTTCGAGTACGGAGTGAAAGGTATAGGAAGGGGGTCTTGGAGGGGTTTTAGGACACGGGGGGGCAGGGTGTGTGGACACAGGGGTGAAAAAGGTTTAGGGGTTTAAAACCCAGGGGGGGAAAGATGAAGGGTAACACAAGGGGGTGAAAAGGGCTTAGGAGGATTTAAGAAAAAACTCGGGGGGTGAAAGGGGAAAAAGGGAAAGGTGAAGGGTGAAAGGGCTTATAGGTTAAACATGGGGGGGATAAGGTGGATTTGAATTAGGGGAAAGGGGGCTAAGAAGGCCCTTAAAAAGGATTTAAACTGGGAGGGGGGGAGGTTAATAAAAGGTATAGGAAGGCGGGCTTAGATCCCTCCCCTTAGAAGCTTCCAAGAAGCTTCTTGGAAGCTTCTGTAAGTGGGTTTATAACATGTGGAGGAGAGAGAGGATGATTTTGATGGCGGCTTGCTGGCGTCCAGGGCCAAATGGTGGCCGTGATGGGTCTCGGCGGCGCTCCTCCCTCACAGCGCAGCGGCATTACGCTCCCCCCAGCTATCCCTCTCTCACACGGCCATGTCTGAATCTCACACCCTCCTCCCTATCTCGTTTAATGGCAGTTCTGGCATAGTCTTCAAAATCCCCTCTCTCGTTTAATCCTGGCGGCGTCATGGCTCCTGCTCCCTCCCCCAGCTTCCATGGCAAAGGGTTTTATAGGGAGAGGGAGAGGTACCTCCCTCCCTCCATGCCCCATGTGCATGGCATTCACCTTCCTCCTTGGCATCCAGCGTGATGCTGAATCAACCACATTCGCTCATCCATGACCTCCTTCGCAAGCTTACGTGCCTGTGCTTTACTCTTCCTCCTCCAGCACAACCTTCGGCTAGGGAGGAATAAAAAGATTAAAAGAAAATTTTTTACATAAATTCTCTCAAATTTCTCTTGACCTCCTCCCAAGAGGAGGTCCACACGGAAATATGCGGTTTCAATAAATCATAGTTTCGGTTCTACAAATGGAGATTATGATACATCGTCTTTTAAATTCGCACTGTCCGTGACCCAATGCTAGCTTTGTCTTTTTCCCAGGAATTCTCATGGCTTCGTAATATATCTTTAGCAGAAATATTACATTTGTCTACAATTTTTGGATTTTTACAAGAGATAATATCTAAAATATTAAGAATTAGCTAAATTTGTCCAAAAATCTAGTATTTTTGAACCATCCATACAATGGTTACTAACATTAATGACTAATATGAAACGGCTCTCTAGATTAATAAAAGAAAGCCAAATGACGATGCACTCTAGAGTTTTTCACACTGTGACAATGTAGCGGCACGACATCCACCCCCTCCTAACATGCACATCCTCCAGCATGTGCCAAAGTCTTATGGATTTGGAGTATTAGAAGAAGTATCCTTTGCCATGTCAATTTCTTCATCGTCTACCTCTTCTTTTTCCATATTCTCATGTTCATACTCAGTATCCAACTCCTTCAACTCATATCCTGAAGACTCCCTACGTTTAAAGAGCTTCATACGTTTTCCAGTACTAGAATCCTTAGAGTTGTCCCATCCATCTCATTTAATATATCGGTAGGATAATCAAAAACAAACTTTAACACATATGGACCAAACCACCGCTTTGCCATCTTTCGACTAGCACTATGTTGATTTTCCAAGTTGTTGTCATAAACCAACACCCAGTCCTCTTCCTGTATAGCTCGTGGTCGAACATTGCATTTAGGGAAAAACTTCCTTATTGTGATTCGCATGCGAAAGTCGTTTACATGTGTTAGGTGTTGTCCAAAAATTGCATAGCATGAGAATGAAACCATAGACTTGCATGTTGCATGCGATGATGCTTGTAGAATGATTAAAGGTTTCATGTCACATATTCGTGATGCATGAACTTCATTTAATGAAGTTGCATCTAGGGAAGGTTGCATGTCATATCAAAGCATGAAATTCAATTGCATTAAACAAAGGGTTGTAGGCATAGTTCCTTGATGTGAATCTTGTAGGTTTTATGCAAGTTATTCTACAAATTGTCATTTGTCATGACTTTAGCAAGAAAAGAAATAGTTATTTCAAAACCTTTTAGTTGCCTAAAGGTAATGAATCGCATGTTGCAATTATTTACACTTTTAGCATAAGTTTAGCATCTCTAAGAAGAGATTGTTTCTTGTCGCAAGACAAGTAGGCCAATTTGGTTAGATCACTTATAAGGGTATAACCCTCAAGGGATTCGTATAAGCATAGCTAGTTAGTACAACGAACACCTCAAAGTGCTAGCTAGTGTTTAGCACGTTAGAAATTTAGCCTAGCATCGCATTTGGTCACCAAGTTGAGATCCTCAAACTTAAAGGATCCTACCCACATTCACGGAATGGTTGGGTTAAGTGAACGCCCATGCAATAACAAACTAGGGCTTTCTCCCTAAGAATCGAACGACCTAATACTAAAATTCCGATTGAACCTAGAAACCCTAGGCCCAAATGTTATTGGCCTAGCAAGGTTAGCGTTGGATTGGGTAAGAAGACACCCCAAACCCTACACCTTGACTAAACAAATTCCTTGACCAAGAAACACCGTTGATGGGTGAAATTATCCCATGAGTTATGTGCAACACTTGTGCAACAAGTTGCAACGTTGCATGGCTTTGTGGTTTTATCATAGGATAGATTTGCCACTCCTTGGAATAAGGTTGGTAGGCTCTAGCGCAAGTCTAACTTGCAAGAGGATGAGTAGACATCCTGCTACATCACCCTTCTTGGGCTGATTTGCCAAGTTAAGGGAAGTTATGTATTGCTTAGTAAGCAAAGGATCAATCAAGTTAAAGCGACATGGTCGCCAGGATTTACTATCTTAACTTAAGAAACCTAAGGTGTTGGTTAATTTGTGTTGACAAGGTATGACCATAACTCAAGGACAAAAGGGTAAACAAACAAACCCTTGAGGATCTTGCCAAGTCGCAATTGATCCCGGATTAAACGTTGGATGCATTCCGAGAAAAGGATTCACTCCTTAGCAGTTGGCCAAATAAACGACCACTAGATTGATTGTGTTTGTACAGTTTAGGAGCACTATTTTTATTGTTTGCTCAAGGAGCTAAAGATGGAAAGAAAATTAATGCTTCAGGTTGAAGGCTTGGAGGGAGAGGCAGCATCAGTTACCCCCGACTATCTGCCTGACCCTAACCAAGGGGATTGTTGCCACGTCAGGGAACGTGGACCGAACGTGTTGCTAGAGGTCTCTCCCTTGGGTGCCACTTGGAGCAGGAGGACGCTTGGGTGCTAGGGGGGCTCTGGCCGTAAATCCCTTACCTTTCTGGGCCCTGCACAACAGGCCATGAGATTGGATCTCGAGGCCCGCATACTAGTCTATGGGTGGAATCTTGGATTAGTAATCTTGGATTAGTAATCCTTGTGTATTGTTGGATTGCCTTCGGGCGGATTATGGATCAGCCTATGAGCTAGATTATATGATGTCTTCCAAAGATAAATAAGATCAATTGTTGAAGCAACTTGTTTGACACTGTTTTTCTATGTTAGTGCTAAGATTACATGAAGGAACCAGTGACAAAGGCTAATTAAGTAAGTTGTTTTATGCGTGTCCAACTAAATGTGGTAGGTGGTTGACTCACTCCGTTTGACCATTAGTTTGGGGATGGTAAGCTATACTAAAACAGAGTTAAGTACCAATGGCTTCAAGGATAGCTCTTCAAAAGTGTGATGTGAAGAGAGAATCACGATCACTAATGATTCTTCTAGGCAACCCATGCAATATCTCCTTGATGAACAACCTTGCAATGTTTGAGGCTTTATAGTTTGTCTTAACAGGAATAAGGTGTGCAACCTTAGTAAGCATATCAACCACAACCATAATGGAGTTTTATCCTCCCTATACTTGGGGTAGGCCACCAACAAAGTCCAGACTAATGAATTCCCATTTCATTTGGGGAATGTCAAGTGGTTGCAATTTTCCTGGCATTTTGACATGTTCGGCCTTAATACGTTAACAAGACAAACACTCCGTGACATATTTGAGAACGTCACCTTTAAGCCTCTCCCAATAGTAGCTCTTTCTGACTGCATTCAGGGTCTTGGCATAGCCAGGATGTCCTAAGAAAGGGGAATCATGAGCTTCCCAAAGTATCTTCTGCTTGAGTGACTGGCTTGCCGGTATACATAACCTCGTTCTATAGTAGACAAGTCCACTATTGATAGAGACTTCTTGATACTCAGCCTATAGCTTCGGGTCTTGATCCTTGATAGGGATCTCCCTTAGCATCTTCTCATAGGCTGGATCATGGCATGTTTTTTCTCTAGCTAGCTCAAGTATTGGATTATTTGGATAGGTTGGATCATGGTATGCTTTTTCTCTAGCTAGCTCAAGTATTGGATTGTTTCGCATGGATACCTTTGTGGCTAGAGATCTAGATATTGATGGATTTTGCAAGATTAGAGAATTAAGTAATGCCTTGCGATTGAGTGCATCGGCAACTACATTCTCCTTTCAAGCCGGTATTTGATTTCAAAATCATACTCCTCCAGCACTTCAATCCACCGACGTTGCCTCACGTTGAGTTCCTTCTAGGTAAAGATCCACTTGAGACTTTTATGATCCGTCACTAGGGTAAACTTGTTACCCAGCAGGTAATGTCTCCAAAGTTTAAGAGCATGGATGACAGCTAACAACTCTAGGTCATGGGTAGCATAATTCATCTCATGGCTCTTCAGTTTTCTTGAAGAGTATGCTACAGGATGACCTTCTTGCATAAGCATACATCCTAAGGAAAGTGTGCTAGCATCAGTTACTACTTCGAACTCCTACTGAGGTCCAAAAGTTTCAAGATAGGTGGTGATACCAAAATTTTCTTTAATCTATCAAAGCTAGATTGTTCGGAAGTTGACCATGCAATCGATGTTTGCTTCTTCAGTAGATCGGTCAGAGGTGCTGCAATCAAAGCATAGTTTTTTATAAAAACCCTATACCATCCTGTCAATCCAAGAAAATTACATATTTCTTTGACAATTGTTGGTATTGGCCATTCTAGAATATCTCTGTGGATCCACTGAGATTCCTTCCGCTGATACAATGAATACCAGATATTCAATTTGACGCTTGAAGAATGCACACTTCTTGATTTTGGCATAAAGCTTGTGTGCCCTCATTGTCTCAAGGACAATGCAAAGCTGGGGTTCATGATCTTCTTCCTGTTTGGAATAGACTAAGGTATCCTCAAAGAAGACGAGTACAAAGTCATCAAGATATGGCCTAAAGATAGCCTGCATTAACCTGTTGAAGGTGGCCGGTGCATTCGTAAACCCGAATGACATGACTAGAAACTCAAAGTGTCCATATCTTGTGTTGAAGGCCGTCTTTGGGATATCTTATTCCTTGATCCTTATCTGATAGTATCCAGACCTAAGATCAATCTTGGAGAAGATCTTGGCACCTTGAAGACGGTCAAGAAGTTCATATATTCTAGGAATAGGGTACTTGTTCTTAATGGTTGACTGATTCAACCCTCTGTAATCAATACATAGCCGAAGCGTTCCATCTTTCTTCTTCTAGAACAGCATTGGAGCTCCCCATGGTGAACTGCTAGGACAGACGTAGCCCTGATCTAATAGTTGCTTGAGTTACTCCTTCAGCTCAATTGCTTCTGGGATGGACATTCTATAAGGTCTCTGTGCAATTGGCGCAGCTCTCGGTACTAGCTTGATCTCAAGATCAACTTCCCTTGAGGTGAAGTTCTATCAGCTCTTCAGGAAAGAGGTCTGTGTACTCCTTTAGCCATGAGGGTCCTTCACTAGACTCCTGCTTCTAATCTAGCTTATTAAGCTTAATCAAGTAGACACGTAGTCCCTTTCTAACTCCCTTTACAATCCGAGATGCCTTGGCCAATTGAATTTTCGGCTTTCCAGCCTCTCCTTGAGTTGTGACCGATTTTCCTTCAGAGTCTCGAAAGGAAACTTGGCCCTTTCCACAATGAATGTGGGCGTCATTAGGTTTAAGCCAATCCATTCTGAGCAAACTCTCATGGATACCTAGGTTCATGACCCTAAATTTGACCAATGTCGACTTTCCTCCCATAAAGAATTCCACCTTAGCAGTTTGCCTGGTACAAGTGACCTCACGACCATTTGTTAATTCCACAAGCAAGGTAGGTGCTTCTATTTTGGCTATTCCTAATCTTCTTGCACAAGCTGGTGAGATAAAGGAATGAGTACTGCCACAATCAATCAAGGTTTTGAAGCCTTTACCTTGATAGTCCGATGGTGTATGAATCACCCAAAACTGGCGATTCATGCCTTTCTTGTGAAGGGCGGCATGGAGTGTTACCCTCTCAAAGTCTGCTTCCATGGTCGGGTCTTCTTCTTCTCACATTTCCTTGTTGGCAACACAGGCGATTCTTCCTCTGCCTCGGGTGGTGGCTCCTTGGAAAGGTCCTTGACATTGTCCTCTGCCAAGTTTGGGACATTGCCTTTTGAAATGATCGGGCTCATTGCAATGGAAACAATGGAGAGTGCGGCCATTACCTTGGATAGGGACAAAGTTATTGACATTATTGGTCATTTCTTTCTTTCTTTGTCCCCGATTTTGACCTTGAACTCTCTTCGCATGGGACCTATATGCTCCTTTGTGTTGAGATGACAAGCTCAACACATGCGGATATTGATGATGGACTGCCTGGTTAGATGGGTCCACACATCTACACTTAGCACGTCGGTGGTCATCATGACTCTCACATGGCCACTGACTCATTAGTTATTATATTCAGGTTGTTACACCTATTTACAGCTGGCATAGTTATAGCGCCAGTCAACTAGTATAGTCGATTATGCATTGTTTGACTTAATAGGCCACTTTTCTTTATATTGTATCTTATCTATACTTTGTGTACATTGTAAAGAGTGTGGAAGAAGAAGAAGAAACTAGCAAGAAAACGTTTTGGCCTTCACCTCTCTTCTTGTCTCTTGAGTGAGCTTCTCCTTGTGCATTCTGTGTGTGTTCGGTGCATCATCTTGAGCAAGTCCCCCCACCACGTGATTCTTGACATGGTATCAGAGCCGCACCACTGAGAGACAATGATTTTGAAGGCTGAAGTGAAGGAGAAGAAGCAAGGTTCAAGCAAGCAAGCTACGGGTAAGAAGCTCTCCCATCCTTCCACTCTTTCTCTTGGATAGTGCGTGTGGAGGCACCGGAAGCAGGGCAGAGCAAAAATCTCATATTACAGTGAGATTTGGTGTGCGTGAAGAGCATTGTATATTCTACAAATTAGGCCTTTAGGACTTTTTCACAGTTATTTTGGGTATCTAAGGCCGTTTCAGGCCCCGTTTTAGAGCCGCAAGGTTGTAGACAACAGTTTCAAGATACACTGTGATTTCGACTGTTTTGACCGAAAGTGGGTGCGCAGGTTACAGATTGCGAATCTGTAATTCTTGAGGTGTTTTCAAGAAGCAAACATAAGGTTAATTTACAAACAGGTTGCAGATTGAATGTATTGTTGAGCAGACAGTGAAAAAGGTTGTCTCTTGTATTGCTGTGCACTGCAAATCGAGGGTTGCAAAAGAGTTTCTTGGTGTTTGGTATTAGTTTTGTGATAATGGTAGAGAACAGTGGAAGCCCCATCATTGAGAAGCTCGACAAGAACAACTACCCTTCATGGAAGTTCCGTGTCACAAACTTCCTTATTGGAAAATGCCTCTACCAGTTTGTTTCAGGTGAAGAAAAGGAGCCACAGGTGAGTGATCCTCCAACTACAGAAGAGACAAAGGCACGGAAGGAATAGAATGGAAAAGACAAGAAGGTCATGTATTGGCTGTCTGCAGTAATTGACAATAATATACTAGGACATATTAGAAATGTAGAGAATTCATATGCAGCTTGGACTATACTTGAAGGTATATTTTTCGTAAATACAAAGGCACGAAAGATTCGACTCAAGCAAGAGTTGAATACATTGAAGAAAGGAAAGATGTCTATCAATGAGTATGCACTGAAGGTAAGGAGCATTGCAGATGCATTGGTAGGGATTGATGTAATGCCTGATAATGATGATTTAGTGTCGTCTACCTTGGGTGGACTTAACAATGAAAAGGCTTGGAAGTCTTTTGTAACTTCCGTATATGTCAGAAAGCCATTTCCAGATTTTGATGAGTTGGTTTCCCTTATGATCACTAAAGAGATCAAGATGCAGAGTGAGACATCTGAAAGAAGTGGTGAACAGGTCCAAGCTTTCTACTCCAGTTCAGGAAGGGGACATGGCAGGTTCTCTTCAAAAGGCTGTGGTACAAGACGTGGTAGTGACAACCAGCAAAACAGATTGAATCAGCAATTTGTCGGTACGTAGATTTCAGGAGGTCGTAGTAACTTTAGAGGAAGAGGTGGATGGCAGAACAAAGGCTCTAACAACTCTGGTATTGTGTGTCACTACTGTGGCAAAATAGGTCATATTGCAGCCCAATGTTATGCTAAGAAAGATGATATTCGTAGTGGTAAGTTGCAGCAAGGAAACTATGCATCGTCTTCACAACAGAATGAAGACAAAAATGAATGTATGTTTGTTATGCAGCATATAACACAATATTAGTGAGTTTGGGAATCTCCCAACTCTCATTTTTTGAATACTAAAAAGGCCACACCTGGATAACATGCCCATAAGTTTCTCAAAACCATATGATCTGACCTATCATTGGAAAGAGCTTGAAAAATGAAATCTATTAAGCTATTGAGATCTCAATTTGGAGTTATAATGTTCAAGTTATGACAAATCCAAAGATTTGACCACATTATGTATACGTCTCTTGCTATCTATGCAGGAGGGATGGGTCATAACCTCATGCATTTAGTTTAGGGCTACGAGCCTGTTTTTCCTCCTTGGAAAGGAGCTTATTATTGTATACCTGGATTCTTCCAGGGAGGGATGTGTAGGTGTTATTTTGTTTGATCTCGTTAGGCCAAGAGGGCCAGTGTTGCACGGTTTTGAATGCTTTATTTCGTTAGGCCAAGCGGGGCGATTCAGTTTGGCAGTGAAGTGCTTTATTTCATTAGGCCAAGAGGGCCAGTTGTCTGTTTAGTGCAGGTGCGGTTAATGATTTTTGGTTTGAGTTCTGTGCTAGACAGGTTTGAAGAAGAGCTTGGAAGGAGCCTTTCATTGCGTGGAAGCTTCTCGTGGCCCTATCCAGGTGATATCTTTCCTTTATGAGTACTGTGGTTTTTATGATATGTGGTTGTGTACTTGTTAAGGGGGTTTTTTGTTTCTTGTTGGAGACCGGTTTCCAAGGCATGAAGTCCCAGGTTTTGGTTCAGTATGGTTGAGGGAGGTCTGAGTAGTCGTTGCCTCCTATAAAGACATTGTCAAGCATTGAAAGACCTGTTTTAGACGGAAGTCCTAGTGACCCTATTCTGCTAGCCTACTAGGCAGTCGTTCTAGGAGCTCTTGTTAGTTGTGAGGCAATTAGAGAAGCCTACCAGAAGGAAAATAAAGATGATAAAGGGAAAAAACCCTGAATATCTGACAATATAATAAATATAAATACAAAGGTGTGTAAAAAAGGGGTTCTAACCCCTATCAAAGAAAAGAAAAGAAATGAAAATGTATACGCAATTGATCATTGCCTAGCGAAGGCCTGCTAGGTTCTTGGGGATGAGTCAGAAGACCCAGGGCCGATGCCTTGTCTTCCTAGGTGTGGCATCTTGCTGGAAAAAAAATAAAATGAATAAAGGTTGGAGCGAAAATAAAAGTGAGCATTAGAAAAGGATTAAGTGTCGCCTTGTGAGGGCTTGGTAGGTTCTTGGGTACCGAGACAGGACCTGAGGCCGATGCCCTGTTCTCCTTGGGTCACTACGCTCAGCTCCCTCCTTTTTACATGCCCGAGTATGTCAATAAAATAAACACCCTAAAAGAAGAAATGTGTTACAAGAAAATACTTCTTGATCAGGCTATAGGAGTCCTCGCCTAGTAGGAGCTCCTAGTCGTGTTGTCCTTAGTTAGGTAGGTAGTTCAGACCACCACTTAGGGCAACCTCTTTGATAGTTCTTTTTAGTTTGGCCATGTTGGAGCAGTTGGTTAATGACTAGCTTCGGACCTTTTATGAGATTATGTTAGGCCTACTCCTTGTGGATGTCATGCCTTGGTTCTGTCAGGGGGTAGGGTGAGCATTGTGCTGTGTTTAGTATGTATTTATTTTGTATCAGCTTGATGCTTCCTTTGGTTGTTTTGTGCAGATCTATTGTGGGATTCGACGGGTTGAGTCGCCCTATCCCGTGGTCGCCAATGAGAGCGGAATTTTGGTGCCGAGAAGTGCTTAAAAATAGCTAAAAATTACGAATATCAAGGGAAAAATATTCAACATCGAAGGCGACAGCTCGATCTAGGACGATTTTAAGCGTCAAAGTGCTTTAAAGGCGCCCGAGCGACACTTGTTGATTTTTTATAATTTTTCAGACTGTCATGCGGGTTGACAAGAGCTACTGGCCAATGCGGGATGCCAAGCCGGACGCCCAGGATTTTTTAGAGCTCAATTCGAAGTCCGGACGGGGAAGGAGCCAAGAAACCGGGCAAGATACGAAGAGGTGGACCAAACTTTGGCCAAGTGGGCATGACCCTTGGGAAGTTGGGCATTTTATGCAACATTTAACTTGGCAACAAATTGTGGGCATGAGGGAGAGGAAGAAAATGACGCCTGTCTGGCGCCGAAATTTGCACCATGGGATGATGGGAGGAATCATGCAGCCTACAAACACCTTGCCTAATCGATTATGGGGCTTCATTCCCATCTGCTTGCTGACTCTATCGCCTGTCTTCGCTCCTCCAATGGTGGCCTGAATGCAGAGATGGAAATCTAGTCTTTCTCTCTCCTCCCTCTCTCTCCCCTAAATGCAGATTCATGTGGTGAAGAAGAAGAATAATAATTGATGACGGATGCTTGTCCAATGAATACCGGATTGCTCCGTGGTGTAAGAGAAAGGAAGATTGCTGATTGTGGACTGTCATGAGCATTAATGGTGGCTGGAAATCAGTCCCAAGATATGGTAAATAAAAACCCGCAACCCGCAAAGAACGATAATCTCATTTTTACAATGCAAATTGATGTTTTATGCAATTTGCTTCATGAACATTTGTTCCCATGGATGTTGTTTGCAATGTCTTCCAATTGTTTGAAATCAGAAAATCAAAAAATCATAAGTGTTGTGGATGAAATTAATAGTGTAAAACCCGTAAAACACGCGAAATATGGAGAAATTGGGTGTTTTTGAGATATAAATGAAAAATGTAATAAGACACACAAACTAAACTTGTGTTTTTGCTGAAAATGAACCTAAGGGCCACAACCCATAACTCACTTAGAATTTTCAGTCATTTAATATTGCAAAAAATACAAGAAAAATAGGAAAAAACCACTAAAAATAAGGGAAAAATGGATTTTGAGTGCCGAAAATTAAGGAAAAATAAGATTCGTGTTTGTGGATGTATGGAGGGTCTGAAGTATGAGGTTTAGCCTCAGTTCAGCCCTACCTTTATGTTCTGGTGAGTTTTTATGGCTTTTTATACAATAAAAATGTGGAAAATGAACCCTAAACCTATGCACCATGCACAACCTAAACGGGTGAGGGGGTAGAGTGTATGAAAGGTGTTTAAATGCTGAATGAAATGATGAAAAGCTAGTTGGTTTTATGCATACCATTTAGGTTGGTTGATAATTAAAAATTAAGAACCTAGTAGCATGAGGGTTTCTCGGTGCTAGGTTCATGCAACGCCGTATATGAGCGATAGTCAAAATCATTGAAAGAAATACTTTCCACATGTGCACCAATGCTAATTTTCTTAATTGTTTGAGCACGTGGGCATTCACAATTTGCATAAATCATAAAGAAATGATAAAATGTGTCAGACAATACCTCCTGGATGCATGGCAATTACTTTCTAGAGATATGACCAACGTTGAGTGAGTAAGGTTGTCCTAAGCTGTAGGCTAGGCGTTGGGTCTAAGGGGGAAAGTAAAGTGAGAAAGCATGGTATATCTCTTGGAAATATGCAAATCATAAAAGAGAGAAGTTTGTGTGCGTATGTGTTGTATATGTTTAGCGACACATCGAGGGGCCAATCCCCAAGGTGTAGGAGAGTCGTAGTGAGGTAGCGGCAGTCAGCCGTGGGAGGACCTCCTATGTTAGTACTTCGTGCTATTTGGCAGTGTGCTAGGACTCCCTCTGAGGAGTGTTAATTGGGTTAGAGTTGGACTACGAGATGTGATACAAATGCAAGATGTTTAGGAAGATGATGTATGTGTCATCCACGCTCCTGGCCGCGAGGCCGTGGGGTGGTTGAGTGCATGATAGAGGTCCGGCTAGTGCATGAGCCAGTGCCGGCCCGTTTTAGGTCCCATCACTCTACATCAATATGGATCATTCTTTGGGAGCATGTCTTGTGTATCTTTCTTGTACTCTCTCTCTCTCTCAACAACCACATCGACATACTACTATTAGATGCAAGTGGGTTTATAAGACTAAAAGAAAAGTAGATGGAGCATTTGACAAATTCAAAGCAAGGCTAGTTGCCAAAGGTTTCTCACAAATTGCAGGAGTTGATAATAAAAAAACTTTCTCACATGTTGTTCATATTACTAGTATTCGAGTCTTGTTAGTCTTTGATGTTGAGTTTGATTTGGAGATTTGTAGTCAAACATAGAGCAACCAACTAGAGGGATTTGTAGTCAAACATATGAAAATTTTTGCTTACAAACCTCATTGGGCACTCTATGCTCTCAAACAATCTTCACGAGCTTGGTATCAAAAGATTGATCTCTTCCTTACAAAACAAGGTTTTATCTCTTGTTCTTCAAATCCTAACTTATAAGTCAAGTGTTGCAATGATAGTTTTGTTATTCATGCTCTATATGTGGATGATTTCATACTTGTTTCTAACAATCTCAACTTCCTTCAACAAGTAAAAAAGGTTTTATCTTCTAGGTTTGACATGGTCGATCTTGGAGACATACACTCATGTCTTGGTATTCAGATTCAACGCTATCAAGAAAAGGGTGTTTTATTACTACATCAAACAAAGTTCATTGAAGATATTATTCAGAAGTTTTTTTTGGGTTATGCACATCTTGCTAGTACTCATTGTCTTGTGAGCTCTACCAAAAACTCTCACTTTCTACAGAATGATGGAAAATTAGCATTACATCAATCTTATGCTGATCTTATTGGATTTCTTCAATTTGTTGGCTTAAATTCTCACCTTGACATTCTTTTAGCTGCAAATTTTCCTGGACAACATCTTAGTTCTCCATGCCTAAAACATTGGATTGCAGCTAAACGAGTTTTGAAGTATTTGAAAGACACTAAAGATTTTGGGGTTAGTTTATCGACGTCAACAAAACTCTGATTCTCTACATTCACTTCAATTTTTGGGTTATACAAATGTAGATTGGGCAAGCTCTCACTTATTTATAAGTTCTACCAGTGAAAATTGTTTCTTTATCAATGGTTTTCTTGTTTCTTAGACTAGCAAGAAACAACATTGTGTTGTTGTTTCCACTACAAAGGCTGAATATGTAGCTACATCTTTAGTAGCTTGAGAGTCAATATAGCTTTGACAAGTTCTATCAGATATTGGCCATCCTCCTCTCTCCATCAACACACCACTTCGATGTGATAACCAAAGTGCTATTAGTCTTGCTAAAGACTATATTCAACATAAGTCTAAACATATTGCAGTGCATTATCATTATGTTTGATATGAAGTAAAGAAAGGCATGATCATGATTGAACATTTTCCAAGTGATCGGATGACTACAGGTATATTCACAAGGGACTCAATGAAGCAAGCTTCACTTTGCTATGCTCAAATCTTAGATTTGTCTCAACTTCAATCTTTGGGAATGAATCTACTATGACATTATAGTGCCATTGTACATGCTCCTTGTAGGCACCATATACTTCATATATGCACATACACTTCAGAATTCTTGGATATCTTTGTACATACATATTCAGTTTCACTTCATATGCAGAGATTCACTTTACATGCACACAATAATCCTTCTTGCTCACGTTAAGGTGTTGGAGATATATTTAACTCACCCTATCTAGACTAGGTCTAACCTATATATATGTAGATTGTGGTCAATATGATATAGTCTTTGGGAGTGTATATGGCGTGTCTCTTCTTTACATATCTTCTCTCTCTACATCTCAATAATTTTCTCTTGTCTTTGTACATTTTTCTCCTATCAGACCATGCATGACATCAATAACATCAATAATTGACTCAATTGCCATTCCTCAATATTAGAAGGATAGATATCTACAAATAAAAACAAAATTTATCATAGTAAAACCGTATACCAAGTTTAATAAAAGAAAATTATTGAGAATGAAATACTTATAATTAGGTGTGTGCAATGGAAGACTTGAAGCTCCAAGTTTGAAATGCAATTGTTAATACATAAATACACATTGTACTAAAACCTCTTTCATGCTTTTCTTATTTACTCCAAGTCTGAAATCTTGGATCCTACCCTTCAAAGCAAAGATGAAAGAGCTTTTAAATCTTTGTATTTTCTTGTATTTTTCTTGTTGCATGGTAATCCAGCTACCTTCACTAATAATGAAAGAAATTCATCTTTCATCTATTTGGAATGAGAGCAAAGAGACAAGAACAAATAAGGGAGGGAAAAAAGATGAATACTAAGCTTTTTGATCATTTGAATTTAGTTACAATTGTCATTATTACATAATCCTCGATATGTCATTAATGTAGAGTGATCAAGACCCAATTTCATTGATGTAAAGGATATTACAATCACAATGATGAGATGATGAATCTAGATATTCATAATAAAAATCATAATAATATTCTATCAATATTTATTTATAAAATGATTTTTTTCTTTTTCAAAAATAGAACTTCTATTTATGGAGGCTTTGCTCTCATTGGTCTAGATTAACCTCTCTTTACATATATTTCCTAGATAGAAAATGTAGGAAATTCATTGATATTTCCTATATATGTATCCATGTATTTCCTACATATAACCAGGGAATCGAATTCCCCACATCTACTAGTAGGGAATTACACATCAAAAGAGAGAATTTCTTACATTCTTTCAAAATTCCCTATATAAGAGAATAGGATATTCTGATTCTCCACTTCTAATCGTAGGGAATTATAGATCATTATAGTGAATTCCTATGTTCTCTCAAAATTCCCTACATAAGAGAATGTAAGAATGTCATTCCCCACTTCTAATAGTAGGGAATTCTATGTACGCATGAAGAATTGCCTACATTCTCTCAAATTTCTCTATATAGAAGAATATACAAAATTAAAGCATTGCACTAGGTATTTTAGATCTAACTTATAAACAAAATTATAATTTGTTAAAGTTGAAATTTTATGAAATGTAGGAAATTCATTGATATTTTCTGTGTATGTATCCATGTATTTCCTACATATAACTAGGGAATCAAATTACCCACATCTACTAGTAGGGAATTACACATCAAAAGAGACAATTTCCTACATTCTTTCAAATTCCCTATATAAGAGAATAGGATATTCTGATTCTCCACTTCTAATAGTAGGGAATTATAGATCATTGTAGTGAATTCCTATGTTCTCTCAAAATTCCCTACATAAGAGAATGTAAGAATGTCATTTTCCACTTCTAATAGTAGGGAATTCTATGTATGGATGAAGAATTGCCTATATTCTCTCAAATTTCTCTATATAGAAGAATATACAAAATTCAAGCATTGCTCTAGGTATTTAAGATCTAACTTAAAAACAAAATTATAATTTGTTAAAGTTAAAATTTTATGAAATATAGGAAATTCATTGATATTTCCTATATATGTATCCATGTATTTCCTACATATAACTAGGGAATCAAATTCCTCACATCTACTAGTACGGAATTACACACCAAAAGAGACAATTTCCTACATTCTTTCAAAATTCCCTATATAAGAGAATAGGGTATTCTAATTCTCCACTTCTAATGGTAGGAAATTATAGATCATTGTAGTGAATTCCTATGTTCTCTCAAAATTCCCTACATAAGAGAATGTAAGAATGTCATTCCCCACTTCTAATAGTTGGGAATTCTATGCATGTATGAAGAATTGCCTACATTCTCTCAAATTTCTCTATATAGAAGAATATACAAAATTCAAGCATTGCTCTAGGTATTTAAGATCTAGCTTATAAACAAAATTATAATTTTTTAAAGTTGGAATTGACCATATGAAGGTGTCTAGCAATCATCTATCCCAAGTACACACATATACACATGTATACATGCATGCAGACACACACACGCGCCCTCTCCACACCTAATTAAAAAGTCATATCTAGATGCAATTGTGAACTTTCTTTCCTTGTATGAAATGTAAGAAAACTCATTGGAAATGGCCCCCATATTATTCAAATGGGTGGCCTCAAGCTAGTTGCTCAATCCTATGCTAAACGTGGCTTTATTCTGTTCATTTCATGCCCATCTAGTGCTCATCTAATGTAACAATATTGCTTATTGTTTTTACTTTGTTAATTTGAGAATTTCTTCTCCTTACTCCTTGAAAATCTTATTTCAATGGTGTAACAAGCCACGTGAAGGTAACATATGGCTAACTAATAACTAACTATTAGAATTTAAGTAGCTCAATACATATAAACATTAGTAGACATGATAGTTTGATTAGTACGAGGGAACCATTTGTTGTCTTTGATATGGACTTGATGAAATTGAATTATCAAAGAGCTTCTAATGAGGATTAGTTGTAAGTTATTTTATTGCTATTACCCAATTGAATTTGGTTCCTTTTTTGTATTATAGAAAATGTTTTGATTGAGTAAATTGTCTACTTTAGTTCTTAAAAAGAATTAGTGCAAAGTACTCCTTACCTTCCTTAATTGTAGTGAGTTAAAATATTTTAGATTAAGATAGATTCATATAATTTGTTATTTTTAGTATGAAATAGAATTTATATTGAATATTCACAAACATAAAATTTGGTGATCTAACTAAGCCAAAATGCTTCAAATCTTAGCTAGGTGCTTAAATGCAACCCTGAAGACTTGGTCATTTTTCCTAAGTGCCCTAAGTAGAGCCAGAGCATTGCTTCATACTTTAAAACATAATATCTATTGCAAATTTATTCCTCTTCTTTATGAAAACCTTATTTGTAATGGTCCAAATGGTTTTTAGAACAATGGCCCTTACTACTTTCCAAAGCTTCGAGGATTCCTCATCTAGGGATCCTTTATCTGCCAAACAAATTTATATGCATCCTAATGGTATTATTTAGTGCAAGAAGATGGATTGATCCATTCTCTCACTCTTTCCCACAATCTCCTTGCCCCCACATACTTTTCCTTCTTGATTTAGAGGAGTGGCACTCCTACTCTTCTTTATCGAACTACAAATTACATGTTATTTCCTCCAACTCCAGTACTCCCCATATGTCAATGTTCTAAATATTGATCCATTTCAATGTTCCCTGATTGCCATTTTGAGGTCCTAGGCAATGGGGGGATGTTCACAACATAAGGTTGGGGAAACATCCAAACACTTAATTTGTGGAAACACTTTGCCTCTCATATAACTCTACTTTCCAAATTTTCATTGTACCTTGGACACAACTTATCTCCATTGGTCAATGAGCACTTCTTGTGATAGATATTAGGAGCTAGATTTTCCCATTTGCAAGCACTATCCTCCTAAGTAGCTGTTGTCCGTTTTTACCTGTGTAAGATTTTTCCACTTTTCTCCATGTAACTTTTCCTTATGGGTAAGTGATGTCCATTCACCACATATATCTTTTCCTTCTCTCACATGTGCTTAATCATGATAGCCCATGGTTTTCCTCACTAAACCTGACATAAAGCAATTTGAAGATCAACCTTTTGGCCTTTGACTTGATTTCTCCTCAGATTTCATAGCCCTAATCCTCCACAATTCCTTATTGTGTTTATCACTTTCTAGAATTTGAATTCCACCTACTAATTGGTCTAAAGCTCCACAAAATCCTTTGCAGTAGCTTCTCATCTTTCTTTCATTACACCTTAGAGAATGGAGTTACTAATATTAAAAACATCAAGGAAGGTGAAAGTATATTATCTACCACTATTGAATTGCCTCGAACACTCAAAGACAATGCACAAATTGTGTTTAATATATTTACCATCTTTCCTAATATTCAATCAATTATATGCACAACCCTAGAGGGCACTCTAGATACCAAAAAATTCCCTTGCCTTGATTACATTGAGAAATCTAATCACATGTATCTTCCAAACCTAGATAAAGAATATTTGTCTGAAGTTTACTAATTTTTATGTCTTAGAACTACATACTACTCATAATTGTTAGCCCCAAATTAGACTTATAAGCCAAAATTGGATTTGAGTTATCATCAACAAAAATTTGGGTGCACCTTTGGGAGTTATTACTAGAGGGAGACCATGGATTAGTCCTCTCCACACTTTGTTATCCACTATCTTAAGTAGTATGTTGAAGAGAATAGGTGCATCCTTGTTTGAGTGATCTCCTTAAACTAAAAAGGGTGGGTTATATATCCAGTGAACCCCAATTTTGTGGCTACATTCTTGAAGAGTACATTCACCATATGGTAAAATCATCTCCTCATTCGTAGTCTAGCCATGACTATAATGAAAAAATTCCTAGCAAACCATATCGTAGACCTTGTCTAAATCTATGTTGATGATCACCAATTTTTCTCACTTTCTAAAACACTTCCATGCTAAGAATCTCTTGCAAAGTGAATTTCACTTTTCTATTCAAAAAGTGCTTCTCAATTCAATGACCTCTCTTAGATCAATTACAATTTCAATGTCTAATTGCAATTTTTACCCCAATTGTTTCCCTTAATTTAGCTTTGCGCCATGTTCCTACTTTTTCTCTAACACCATTTGTGTCTAATTGATTGGATTGCACAAAATTTGGCTCAAATTTATATTATAATATCCTACAACCCAAATTGTAACTTGAATCAAAACTTACCACATCACTATTGCCATATGATCTGCAAGTGTCTTGCCACACCATCATTGCCACATGGAAAGTCTCTAGATAGTCATATGGAAAGAAAGTTCCTATTTTCATTCATGTCATCTTCTTGCTATCCAATTCTAGCCTTTGGTAATTAAGAATTCCAAGGCCCTTTCCATGGCTTGCATTGTTATGTCCTTCATGTCATCACATTGAGAGTTTTTTCAAAGTAAAATCACATGCTAATGAAAGGAAGTATGAAACAAAATGCTCCCAATGGTGATGGTTAAGTGGCATAGACTTGGGATGATACTTATGAGGTTGTGGGCTTATATGTTGGTAGGTGCATCACTTTGTTTGACACTTGGTCCTAATGTTGGCAGTATGCACATGGTGTGGTCATGAGTCGATTTTGCCCACCTGCACTCTATTACTTTGTTATTGAGGTCCTAGTACAATTAAATTTTTGTGAGCATACCTATTGTCACATAGAATCCATGTGAACATGGTTCTTGCTCACTCCCTAATTGGAGGGGAGGTGCATCCCCTTGTGGATGTTTTCTTGTTTATGCCTTATCCCAAGGTAGGAAGGAAAAATCATTACCCAAGTAATCATTCATCGCCCAAAGTAATTAATCCTTGAGGGCATTGGGCAAGCGTCTCAAAAGAAAGACAAAGAATGTTATTAATGCTAGTTAAGCCCTTCCCAACATCCATATTGGCGGGAGAAAGAAAGAGAGACTTGAGAAGAGGAAGAGCAAGACAAAGAAGAAAGGAGGACCTAGCTAGTGTGCTTTGAGAGAGAGAGAGAGAGAGAGAGGAGAGGCTTGCATCAACCATTCTTCATTCCGATGCTTCATGTGGATCTCTTGAGGGCGGCCACTTTAGCTATGATTGACCTAACTAGTGTGCTTAGAGAGAGAGAGAGAGAGAGAGAGAGAGAGAGAGGAGAGGCTTGTATTAACCATTTTTCATTCTAATGATTCATCTAGATCTGTTGAGTGTGGCCACTTTAGTTATGATTATCTAAATATTTTGCAGTTGATGAATTCTTCTGTAGAGCAGCTACAACTATAGTGCCTGGTGAGTAGCTGTTGGTCCGCAACACATCCATGTTTATAAGGGTTTATAAATATAATGTAGCTGGATGAATATTTGGTAATACCTATATTTCTATTGCAGCCTGTTAAAGTACAAACACCGTAGCATGGGCTGGCGGCGGTTGCAAATGCAATACTACCTAACTATTATAGCATACAAACACCACCGCAACACCAAGGGCGACGGGTCCAAATGCAGTACCCAGCTACAGTAGGGGCGGTGGGTGCAACTGTATTAAAGTCGTGCTGCTATGCACACACTGTGTAGAAAAATCTAGAGTGTGGCTTCATTTTAGATTTACAGAGCCAATGCCATTTTAGACATTAGTGTTAGTATCCATGGTTCAAAAATATTAGATTTTAGTCAATTTTTAATATTCTGGATATTATCTCTTGTAAAAAAATCTACAAAACTATAGACAACTTCTAGATTAGGATAACATGTACAAGAAAGCATGTAGCTTTTAGCTAATTTGAGAGGATTTTATGTAAAAAGAGAGATTAGCGAAATCGCACGACACGCGATTGCTATTTTCAAGCAGTGAACAACACTCCGAAAGTGGGAGATGAAGAAGGAGTAATCTCACAAGATTCTAGCCAGGTGTCGTGGTATTTAACCCCCCCTTCGGAGCCATTGGAAGGATCTAATTGGCGATCTGAGCAGCATAGAGGAAGGTATTATTTTGTATACATTTTTGTTTATTAGAGTTATATTTTCTCATAATGCTGAAAGAGACTAAGAGGCTTCATCTCTATTAGTATTCTTCTTTATTTTCTAATTCTTTTTGGAATTATTCTTCTACATCTTCAATATCTTCGAAACCCTTCTCTTCTGTCTACTCCTCTCCTTGAATCTACCATCGCCCTGCTGTCACTTATCTTCAAGAACTTGGCTTGAAACCTTCAACCCTTCTCTTATATCTACCATCTCTAGAATCTAAGCTCTCGAACCCCCCTTACATTCTTCTCTTGCCAAACCCCTGTGGTGACCTTCAACCCTACACATTGCAACATTAGTGAACTCGACGTGAAGGTTGGTGTAAGAAAACTCCAAGATGGGGGATTTTTCAAAAGATTCTCTACAACAATTGGTGTGCATACTGTAGCAGACTCAACAAAAACAAATCCAAATGTTACAATGGCGAGAATAAGAGAATATTGATTCCACAGCTATCAAGGCCCTAGAAGAAGTTGGCCGTGAATCAAAACAATTTAATGGTCAAAATGTATCTGTTTTCATTCATTTTTATGTCAAGAAAATGCTCTTCTTTCGTGTATCGCAACATGCATGGAGCCGCTATTTTGCCCAACTAGCGAAGAATGGTCTTCAAGAAAGAATCCATGGTCTTTTCCAACAAGATGCGGATTAGGCTGCATTCAAAAAATCCCTACGTGAAGATTTCTTCTTAGAAGACTGTGGCCTTATGATGAAGAAAAGTTTCGCTGAATGGGTTGAAAAACCCTACAAAGGTTTAGCTGCAACAGCTCTATACAATGAATTCGAAAGTAAATTTGGGAAATTTGATGTTGAAGACCAACAAAGTATGGAAGGTGAGAAGATTGAATTATTCCTTAAGGCTCCAGATCCCATTCTGCTAGAAAAGCTTGTTGATCGCCTAGAAGATGCTACCTTCGAATCAAGAGTCAAGATTGCATGGATAGATGTTACTAATGTAGTTAACATAATTACTCAAAGAGAGCGGATGCTACTAAGATTGGGCTCTACTTCAACTTCAATAACTCCATTGATGGAGCTTGTTCCACCATCAAAATCCCCTATTCCTTTGACTAATCAACCAACTCTTTCTTCTTCTGTTCCTTCTAGAAATGATGTCATGGATGAACTTATTAAAAGCATGCGTGACCTTCATTTGAATCTTACAGAAATTAGCTCCAAAGTAGAGAAGCTGGATGTCAAAGTTGAAGAACAAGGACGATCATCAACTCAAAGACCCATGAGAGAAGGCTTTAAGAAGCGTTGTTTTTGGTGCAATAGCCAACAACATGACAAGAGGGAGTGTTCTACCTTCCTTGAGGCAGAAGCACAGAAGCTCTTCTTTTGACAAGATGGAAAAATCCATGCAATTGAAACTGGTCTTCCACTGGAGCCAAATTTTGGCAATGGTGGAATGAAGAAAAGATTAGAAGATTTAGCTGTAAATAATGCCTATGCAGCAATTGGTGTAGCCACCTATGGGCTGAAAATTGAGCCAACTAAATCAAGTTTGAAAGTATGTAAAGAGCTAATGTGCAATCTAAAGTATGGATGCAAGCACTAGATCAAATGGAATGTGGTAAAGCAGCCAAAGAAGATTTGGCTAATGCCAGTTAGTGCATTCAAGGAATAACTGGTTGGAAAGAACCGGTAGATTCTTTTTCTGCCTTTGCACATTTAGCTGACATCAATCATAAATAAGTATTGATTGAAGAAAAGAGAAGAAGAGAAGATGAACCAGGGCGTTCCTCTTCTGGCCCTCCAAAACAAGTAACTAGAACAACGCCTGAACAACCAAGGCTTGTAGAAAATATAACCCTAGATCAAGAGATGGAAGATGTGCCACAAACAAAGAAGACCGAAGGAAGGAAGAAAGGCAAGTAGCCAAGCTACAAATTGCAGTCTGACATAGAATCTGCAAACCGATCTCAAATGATTCCTAGAAGAATGAATTCTAGGAAGAAAAATTGAATTCACCTTGGGTGAAATTCTTGGAATTGTAAAACGTGAATTTCATGATATAATTATTAATGTAATCAAAAGGAAGAGACAATATGTTGGTGATGAAGCTGAAGAAACAGTGCATGTTTTTTTGCAAGTTCTTCGAGTTCTTGTGCACGATGAAGAGAAGGTGACTTCACAAGGAATTCATCTTAAAGTAGCTAAAGAATTAATTGCAGCAATTGAAGCTAAAGATAAAGAAAACATGAATGCAAAAATTAAAGAAGTGAAAGTTGAAAAATGTAATGGTCAGTTGGTCCAAACCAATTGGGACATAGCCCACCTCTCAAAAAGAACGCTGTCTATATCACATGCATGAGGAGGAAGAGGCTCGGTTCATTCCAAGCAGTCACTACTTCTATATGCATTGGGCAAAAGCAATAATGGAGAAAGTTATCAAAATTGGAGAAAAAGAAATACCATGTATTGCACTCTTAGACCATGGCTCGGAGATAAGCGTCATGGCAAGGAGTCTCTATGAAAGTGGTGGATGGCCCACAGATGTTGATCCAGGATGGTGAATGAGAGTTGCAAACAACTCTTCTGGAGAGTTATATGCTGCATGTCCTAATATGCAGGTAACTATTGGAGACATAAAAGACAATTTTCACTTTTTTGTTCAAGACTCTTGTAGTTACCCTATCATTCTTGGGTAACCTTACATTTCTTAAGCCCGCTTGGAAACAAAAGCTCTTGATGATGGTTCTTCCTATGCTTGAATCCGAAGCAAGGATAATGAACAAGCTGTCCAATTTCTTACTGTGTGCGTTAACCATCATCGAAACAGAGATCGATTGCATGATTATAATGTGCTCCTAATGCCTGAGAATTCAAGGGTTTTCGGGCTACACTACTATAAAAGGAGGCTATGGTAGTGCGTCATGTAAAAATATTGAACCTCCTTATGCTACAAAAACTGTGTCTCTAGCCAATTTGTATGTATGTACAGCCAATAGTATGGGTTGTTATAAGTCTCTTCTAGCCATGACTAAGGCTAAAAGAAAATATTTATATCATGTAAAAAGGGAGCTGAAAACTTATGACATGATGGTTGAAAATGAAGATATTTCAGGCATTTTTTTGAGACTAATTACTATTGACACATTGGCTGAGATATATGCAATTGCTCATGCGGAAAATCAGGCAGAAAATCAGTCCATAGAAGTATGTACATTGGATTTTTATCAAACAATTCAAGAATTTGTTGAGCAGGAAGACATTGGTTTACTGATGCCAGGAGGCATATTCCACGGTGGATTCCGTGAGGTTTTACGGTGGATTCCGTAAACTTAGATGACCGGGGCTCATACGCAAAGAGGATTCTTTGTGCGAGAAGTTGATGGGGACGCCTGTCCTTTTCGGGCGTTTCATTAATTTAGTGTGTACATGGGTGATTCCATAGCGGGTGATTCCGCAAAATGCATATTAAATTAATAAACGTTTATGAGTTTAGAGTGCGCACTCGTAATAAATTAAGGTTAGGATTTATTTCTAACCAGTTGATTTATTTATGTAGCTGAAGACTGCTAGGTATTCACTTTTGTCGGTTTAATTGTGTTATTTTACTAACGATTGTGAATGCTTCAGTTGATGTGTAGAGATAGCAGCAGTGGCGGAGGAAAGCATTGGAGTCTAGCGAGTTTCCGATCTTTCGACTATATTTTGATAGGCGCCACGCCTATATTTTGATTATGTCTATAGAGACATCGACTATTTATTATTATTTTGTATGCGCTTATGCGCCTGGATATGTTATTTTTATTTGGACATTGAGATTGGGCGTGCCAGACTCTTTGGGCACCGTCCATTAGCTTTATTTTCCTATTTTTGGTAGAAAGCAAACTCAAAAGCTAAAAGCTTGTATATTTTTGTAATTGGGCTATTTTTGAGCAAAAAGATTGAAAATATATATTAAATACATGCTTTGTGAAGCGCTCACACAAGGCATGGGGGAGATTCAACCCAATTTGTCTTTTGTCTCATGTCGTGCTTGCTTTCACATTGGTTTTTGTGCTAAAAAGTAGAGTGCTTTGTTCTTGGGGACCTTTGGGAATTCACTACGTGAGCTACCGGCGTCCGATCTGCGCACCATTTACTCAACAAGGTTGAAGTGCAGGTGGATAAAAAATACAAGATGGTGGATAAGAAAGTCAAACATGTGGCAGTTCCACTGCCTCCTGAAAGTGAAGGGCTGGCTAATAGGGCAGTAAATCAATCAAGTCTTCGTGATCCTTCCAACATTGGCCACCAGTTCACATCTAAAATATAAAAGAGCTCAAAATAGGTGAAAATTATTTCCTTTCGTTGTGGCTGAAAAACAATATTTTATGCAAATGCTAATGAAACATGGAAAAGCTTTTGCATTTCAACCAAGTGAAATAGGCCGTGTGGATCCAAATATTGTGGCTCCTATGGTCATTTTTACGGTCCCACATGTGCCTTAGAACCTCAATCCTATTCGTGTTCCAAGGGCACATTTGCCCAAATTACTGGAACTTCTAAATGAAAAGATCATAATGAAAATTTTAGAACATTCTTTAGCACCCTACTCAAACCGATGGTTTATCATGCCCAAGAAAAATGGATATTTATGATTCATTCAAGATATACAGCCTATTAATCGTGTCACAATCCGAAATGTTGGTTCAGGTCCAATTGTTGATGAGTTTATTGAAGCTTTTGCAGATAGAGAAATTTATTCTATGGGCGACCTATATTCAGGATATGACCAATTTCAACTTTCATTAGAAAGCCGAGAGATTACCACAATGAATACACCTCTTGGATTGGTCCGCATGTGCACCCTACCAGAAGGTTCAACAAACTCCATAGCCCATATGATGAATGTCATGCACAAAGTCTTAAGGGACTTTATTCCACAACTTACTCTTCCATTTCTTGATGATGTACCTATCAAGGGATGTGAAGTCAATGACAAGAATGAGGAGCTTGACGAAGATGGCTGTGGGATATTTGTAGTTAACTATATTCATGATTGTGACAGGATTTTGACAAGGCTAGAAGAGGTACATCTCACCCTTTCTGGAGTTAAGTCAATTTTTGGAAGTCCTAATGGTTGGTCATCTATGTGGCCCCTATGGATGAAAACCTTCTCTAATCAAGATAGATGCCATCAATAGAATGCAAGAAAAATGCACAAATGTTTCAGAGGTGAGAAGATTTCTTGGTGCATGTATATTCTATCTCATATGGATACCACATTTTGCTCATGCAGCCGAAAATCTTTATCAATTATTATGAAAAGGCCAAAGATTCTCTTGGGGTAATGAGCATACTCTCACTATGCCTAAATTAAAGAAGCTGTTAATTTTAGTCCCCCACTCTCAAAAGGGCTGATTATTCAAATGGTCAACCCATCATCCTTACTATGGATACAAGTCCCATTGGGATAGGAAGGGCTGTTGGCCAAGAGGATCTTGAAGGTAACAGGTATGCAATTCGTTTTGGAGCAAAAGTTCTCAATGAACGTCAAAGAAGGTATGCACAAGTAAAAATGGAATTGTGGGGAGTTGTAATAGCATTAAAGTGTGATTGTGAATACTTTATAGGTGCTTCCATAGTGGTAGAAATTGATTGTCTTCCACTCTTGGGCATGATTACCAACTGCTCTACACCTGACATTGCTATGCTAAGATAGATTGCATATATTAAATCTCTCAACCACGAATTGAAGCATATTGCAAGAAATGTGAATCCAGTTGCTGACATGCTATCACGTGCAAGATATGACAATGAAGAAGAGTTGATGGAATAATATGAAGTTGAAGAATCTATACTTGCTAAAATTCATTCCATGGCTGCTAAAAATACATTTTCAGTTACTCCATATACTGGTCCAAAGCTGAAAATAACAGGATGGTCAACTAGAAGCCATCATGCTCATTACATTGCTCAATTTCTAGTTCATTTCCTTAAAGAATATTATGAAGAAAATTGGTTGAAGATCGGCCAATATTTGAGCACAATGAAGAAGAAGGAGCCTTGGACTGATGAGGAGTTCAAGCATATCAAGAGGAAAGCTTATGGCTTTTTTTAAAAGAAGGACATCTATGGAAGCATGCAAAGAAGAAGAAATGAGCACCTGTCTGAGTTCTAGGTAACAAAAGATTGCAACAACAGGTAATGAAGGAATTTCATGAAAGCATGTGGGCTAGCCATAGAGATATATGGGGAACCTTAATAAAGTCAAGGAAAAATATTGGTGGCAAAACATGTATCGATGCATAGCACATTTTGTCGAAACCTGTTATGTGTGTCAAATGTATTCTATGGTTAAGCATGGAGATAGGTTACAACCGACTTATCCCTTGTCTATACATTATAGATGGGTTATTGATCTTGTAATCATGCCTACTACAGGAATATGGAATATGCGGTATTTAGTGCTTGCAAGAGAGGATCTAACCAATCAAGTTGAAGATAAAGCCTTGATAACCAAATCCACTCAAGATGTTTGTCAATTTTTGCTTGAAGTAGTGTTTTGTAGATATGGTTGTGTGGGTAAAGTAACTACAGATAGAGGAGAGTTGGATGCTGTGATGAAGCATGCAACGTCTTTGCTCAATTTGGTATTAAGTTAGCTTTAACATCAGCCTACAACCTTGAAGGCAATGAAAAGAGTGAGAGAGGTCATCAACCTATTCTCAAAGCTCTAGCAAAGTCTTGTAGAGGAAAGATCAAAGAATGGCTTAAAATACTACCTTTGGCATTATGGGCTAACCAGACTACTCACAGTTCAGTGTCTGGCTATATGCCAACTAAATTTATACATGGACAAAAACCAATTATGCCAATTGAAAAATCTATTCTCACATGGAGTCTTCTACCTTGGGAGGAAGGCATCAATAGAGAAGAGTTGCTGACTTTGAGCATATGGCAGCTAGAAAGAAGGCTTGAAGATGTTCAAGCAGCTATTGAGAAGCTCAAGATGACAAGACTAAAGAATAAAAGAAGATTCGATAAGCGACATCAACTTTAGCCAAGAGAAATTCAAGAAAATGAATGGGTGCTTGTCTATGACAGCAGCTTAGACAATCAATACAGTGCTTCTAGGAAGATGGTGAAGCATTGGTTTGGCCCATATGTGGTGCAGGTCGTTCATGACAATGCCACATATTCATTGGCTGAATTGGATGGAACAAGCATGAAGATACGCATAGCTGGAAAAAGAATCAATCTCTTCAAACGATGAGAAAGTTCAACATATGAGCTAGAAGACTTGAATATAATTCAAGTTCATGAAGATATAGAGGAAGAAGAAGAGGTAGAAGATGAAGATATTGACATGGCAGAAGATACTTCTTCTGACACTGCAATTTGTAAGACTTTGGTTCATGCCAAAGGATGTGCAGGTTAGGAGGGGGTGAATGTCGTGCCACTACGCACACACCATGTAAAAAAATCTAGAGTGTGGCTTTCTTTTAGATTTAGAGAGCCAATGCCATTTTAGACATTAGTGTTAGTGTCCATGGCTCAAAAATATTAGATTTTAGTTATTTTTAAATATTCTAGATATTATGTATTGTAAAAAAATCTACAAAACTATAGACAACTTCTAGATTATGATGACATGTAAAAGAAAGCATGTAGCTTTCAGCTAATTTGAGAGGATTTTATGTAAAAAGAGAGATTAGCGAAATCGCGTGACATGCGATCGTTGTTTTCAAGCAGTGAACAACACTCCAAAAGTGGGAGATGAAGAAGGAGTGATCTGACAGGATTCTGACCAGGTGTTCTGGTATTTAACCCCCCTTTCGGAGCCATTGGAAAGATCAGATTGGTGATCTGAGCAACATAGATGAAGGTATTATTTTGTATACGTTTTTGTCTATTAGAGTTATATTTTCTCATAATGCTGAAAGAATCTGACATGCTTCATTTCTATTAGTATTCTTCTATATTTTCTAAATATTTTTTGAAGTATTCTTCTACATCTTCAATCTCTTCAAACCCCTTCTCTTCCATCTACTCCTCTCCTTGAATGTACCTTCACCGTTTTGTCACTTATCTTCAAGAACTTGGCTTGAAACCTTCAACTCTTCTCTTATCTCTACCATATCTAGAGTCTAAGCTCTTGAACCCCCATACATTCTTCTCTTGCCAAACCCTTGGGGTGACCTTCAACCCTACATGCTGCGACAACGTACCAACACCACAACATGGGCCTTAGATCAGAGCTAAAGGTGAGATAACATCAAAGTCTCGTGTGTTAAATCAGCACCTGTAAGTGATCGAATGTTGCAAATTAGTTATATGCCTTTCTCTGAACTCTGGTATGTATGCTTGTGTGTGATTGTACATGACAAGGATAAAAAAACTTGCACTTTGTTTTGTCTTTTGTCTAGCATGGTAGTGGGGGACCGATAGGAGGCGGTTTTGGGGTGTGCCTGCATAAGTAATCTTTTAAATTGAAATTGAAAACAATAAATCGTTCAATCAAGGCTTGGTGTGTTGGTAACACTATTGGTATATGATTGTGGGGGTTTAGGATTCAATTCTTGGACGAATTGAAGGGTTCACTTATTTCAAATTTGGGTTTTATTATTTTATTTTTTAAAGATAATTTCATTTTTTTTTCTAAGGGGCACCATGTAAATAATTTTAACAAATGTTCAAACTTGTCACTTCTATCTCCAATAATTTATTGCTATGTACTGACTAGTTTGAAGCTAATGTGATCAGACTTGTAGCTGGATCACGGTGCCGTGTGTATAAGGTGTTGAAGCCAACCTAGAATTAGGACTTGTAGTTGGACGCATATGGTGTGTGATGTAAGGAGTAATGCTTGGCTTGCATGATTGCTTTAGCTCCTTTGATTGAGTATCAAATGGTAACTCCTTTGATTTAGCTCCTTCATTCATGTTTTGATCGAGTATTAAAACATTTGTGTGCATTGCTAGTTTTTTAAATCTTTCAATTGAGTTGTAAAGTATTTCTACATTAGTCATCCAAGTTTCATATGTGCAAAGTATTCTATTGTGATTGAGTAAAGCATTTTTGCATTCTTTTACACATGCACGATATTTTAAGAAAAGAAAAAATATGCATATGTAGTCCATGAAGTACTTGGTTCTTGTGTTAAATAAATATAACATAATAAGAAACCTCCTAAGTTAGGTAACTAATAAAGAGTCATGCTCATTGTAGTAATAAGAACAAGAGTTACACCTTTGTAAATAATTTTTATAATATTCTCAAGCACTTATAGATAAGTGCATGATTAAAGCATCTCAATGTTTAAAAACATAAGGTCTTTGTTAGGCCTTTGAATCACTCAAAGCTAGGGTTTTGAACAAATAATTTTCTTATACTTTTGGAGTTACACCAAAACTTAGTTGTCTGTATGCTTGTGTTTAGGCATTTTTATAATATTCTCAAGCACTTATAAATAAGTGCATGATTAAGACATATCAATGCTTAAAGACATAAGGTCATTGTTAGGCCTTGGAACCACTCAAAGCTAGGGTTTTGAATAAATCCTTTTCTTATATTTTTTGAGTTACACCAAAACCTAGTTGTGGGTATGCTTGTGTTTATGCATGTTGTGGGTTTGACATCTCTAAGTATTGAGTTGTGCCTTGTTGTGAGAAGAAACAGAGTTACATATTTTTTTAAAATTTTGATAATAGTCTCAAGCACTTATAGATAAGTGTATGATTAACACATCTCTATGCTTTAAAATAGAGTTTCTTTGTTAGGCCCTAGAATCACTCAAAGCTAGGGTTTTGAATAAATCCTTTTTTTATATTTGTGGAGTTACATCAAATTGAGTTGTGGGTATCTAATTTAAATTTACTCTATCATACACACACACACACACTCTCTCTCTCTCTTTCTCTCTCTCTCTCTCTCTCTTCTCTCTCTCTCTCTCTCTCTCTCTCTCTCTCTCTCTCTCTCTCTCTCTCTCTCTCTCTCTCTCTCTCTCTCTCTCTCTCTCTCTCTCTCTCTGTCTCTCTCTTTGTGTGTACGTAATACTTTTGATATGACTAGCACATGTCTAACCTTGCTAAGTCATCCCTCTCTCAATGCAACAATGTATAAAGTGGACAAACCTTGTCTAAATTCCACCAAACCCTATGTGTAGTAACACCTAGGATTACAATAATGATTTGAAGCTTTGAAAGGATTGTGCGATAGAAATTATACTATCATCATATGAGGAGATGTTAAACCACACTCAAAAGGGATAACTGTTGTGATGGACTACCAAGTCCCACGAACACAACCCTCCTTTTTGTGTTTGGTTTAGCATCTCAAACCATCTAGTATGCAATTTCGGTTTTATATCTCTAGTATTGAGAAACATAACATAAATTTGTGGAGTCACGCGAAACTCAGTCATGGGTATGCTTGTATGCATGTATATGTGGGTGTACTCAGGTGATCACATGAGAAGTCGCAAAAGTCATTGAGCTCACTTAAAAGAAACACTAGCTAGCAATTGATACTTGAATTTACTCTATCACACACACACTCACACATACACAAACACACACACACACACTCCCTCTCTCTCTCTTTGTATGTACCTAACTCTTTAATATGACTAGCACATGTCTAACCTTGCAAAGCCATCTCTCTCTCAATGCAACAATGTATAAAGTAGATAAACCTCGTCTAAATCCCAACAAACCCTATGTGTAATAACACCTAAGATTACAATAATGATTTGAAGCTTTGAAAGGATCATGCAATAGAAATTATATTATCATCATACTATCAAGTCTCAAGGACAAGATCTTCCTTTTTGCATTTGGTTTGGCATCCCAAACCATCTAGTATGAAATTTTGGTTTTGTGTCTCTAGTATTGAGGCACATAACATAAATTTGTGGAGTCATGCCAAATTCAATCATGGGTATACTCTAGTGATCATAGGATAAGTAGCGCAAAAGCCATTGAGCTCTAGTCTAGAAACAAGTATCTTGTTTTCGTAAATAATGATAAATGATCATCAAGAACTATCTAGTTAGGGATATTTGATATCTTAAGTTTCATCGAGTATAATTTGCCTACCATCATATGATGAAATCTTTAGACCATTGTAATATTTCCATTAAAAAAATATTACTAGTCCGACTTTCCACCAACCATGTGAATCTCACGCAAACGTCAATTCCGACATTGGAGTTACCGACGGTACAATTGTTAAATTGTACGCGAGGTATCATGACTCTCCACTGGCAAAACGGGACCGAGGTTTAAAAATTCGCAAAACTGCCGGTGAACATCCTCTTAAGAGGGGGTCAAGAGGATAATAATAGGTTTATTACACATTTCTTAAGGAAGCCGTACCTCAAAGGGAATTGCGCATACGAAGGAGACGAACCAAGATTATAAGACTGCAGCCAAGGCAAGAAGGTCGAATTCACGATGGCCCCTAAAAAGGCACAAGGCGCAACCGCAGGAGGATCATCTCCTAACATTCATGTGGATATTTCATTGAACCCATAAGTCCAGGTTTTCTTCCTATTTATTGATTTACGTCTCCTTTCTGATGGGCTGCTAAGACGTGTCTTCAAGGGAAGAGGTGGACACGTTACAGTTGGTATCAGAGCAAACCAACGAAGGAGTTGTTTTTTTAAAGAAATCTTAATAAGATGAAGTAAAGCAAATGTTGCTGTTCCGAAAATTTCCTTACTTTCGATGCTGTCTTGCAGAATTATGAAGCATGGAACAGGTTCTTAGTGTTCCGAGTCATGTTTATGACCGCGATGCATTCCCCGGATTATCAACAAAGGGTTGATATGATGAATATCCTAGATCATATTTATAATCCATCACCTTTGTATGTGGAACGAAGATGGACGGGTGACTCAAGAATCTACTATATAGCTGCCCATTGGTTTGCGTACCTTCGAACCAACCTAAAGACGATTAAGTGGTTGGAGGATCTGAAGATCATGAAGCTGTTCATTTTTGTGGAAGCTCACATAAACTCAACTTTACATATTCAAGGTCGGAAGGTTGAGCTTAGCTCATATGTATATGAGGAAGTGACCCGTGTAATCCCCGCCGGACAGGATCAAGGTGTTGGGGCGCTATGAGAAGAATGGGTTCCAAAGGAAAGAACACCCTAATCTTCCGATGACTTACCGATTCCTGAAGATCCATGACCCGAAACCATACTATTATCCATTTCCCGTAGATAAATGTAATACAATATTATTCTCCCCAAACTAAATGTAACAGTTGCTCTATCATGTCAAGAAATATTGTACTCCGAAGGGGCTATGCCCATATAAATGCAATAAGACTTCTTTTTATCAATGTCTATATTGTCCATGAGAATTGATAAAAAGTTAAGTGGCTAGGATTCTTAGTTGATGGAGTTGAATTGGGTATGAAATATAAATCATAACGATTAGCAAGTTATAACGTTAAAAGTCCTTAATTCAGGCACAACCCCAGGTAAATTACTTACAACCTCTTTGTTGTGGGTTTGACATCTCTAAGTATTAAGTTGTGCCTTGTTGTGAGAAGAAAAACAGTTACATATTTTTAAATAATTTTGATAAATAGCCTCAAGCACTTATAGATAAGTGTATGATTAACACATCTCTATGCTTTAAAATACAGTCTCTTTTTTAGGCCCTAGAATCACTCAAAGCTAGGGTTTTGAATAAATCCTTTTTTTATATTTGTGGAGTTACATCAAATTGAGTTGTGGGTATCTAATTTAAATTTACTCTATCATACACACACACACACACTCTCTCTCTCTCTCTCTCTCTCTCTCTCTCTCTCTCTCTCTTTGTGTGTACGTAATTCTTTTGATATGACTAGCACCTGTCTAGCCTTGCTAAGCCATCCCTCTCTGAATGCAACAATGTATAAAGTGGAAAAACTTTGTCTAAATTCCACCAAACCCTATGTGTAGTAACACCTAGGATTACAATAATGATTTGAAGCTCTGAAAGGATTGTGCGATAAAAATTATAGTATCATCATACGAGGAGATGTTAAACCACACTCAAAAGGGAGAACTGTTGTGATGGACTACTAAGTCCCACGGACACAACCCTCGTTTTTGTGTTTGGTTTAGCATCTCAAACCATCTAGTATGCAATTTTGGTTTTATATCTCTAGTATTGAGAAACATAACATAAATTTGTGGACTCATGCGAAACTCAGTCATGGGTATGCTTGTATGCATGTATATGTGGGTATACTCTAGTGATCACATGAGAAGTAGCAAAAGTCATTGAGCTCACTTAAAAGAAACACTAGCTAGCAATTCATACTTGAATTTACTCTATCACACACACACTCCCACATACACAAACACACACACACACTCCCTCTCTCTCTCTTTGTATGTACCTAGCTCTTTCATATGACTAACCTTGCTAAGCCATCTCTCTCTCAATGCAACAATGTATAAAGTAGATAAACCTCGTCTAAATCCCAACAAACCCTATGTGTAATAACACCTAAGATTACAATAATGATTTGAAGCTTTGAAAGGATCATGCAATAGAAATTATATTATCATCATACAAGGAGATTTTCAATTATACTCAAAATGAGTAACAGTTGTGACAGACTATCAAGTCTCAGGGGCACGATCTTCCTTTTCGCATTTGGTTTGGCATCTCAAACCATCTAGTATGAAATTTTGGTTTTGTGTCTCTAGTATTGAGGCACATAACATAAATTTGTGGAGTCATGCCAAATTCAATCATGGGTATACTCTAGTGATCATAGGATAAGTAGCGCAAAAGTCATTGAGCTCTAGTCTAGAAACAAGTATCTTGTTTTCGTAAATAATGATAAATGATCATCAACAACTATCTAATTAGGGATATTTGATATCTTAAGTTTCATCGAGTATAATTTGCCTACCATCATATGATGAAATCTTTCAACCATTGTAATATTTCCGTTAAAAAAGTAATACTAGTCCGACTTTCCACCAACCATGTGAATCTCACGCAAACGTCAATTCCGGCATTGGAGTTACCGACAGTCCAATTGTTAAATTGTACGCGAGGTATCATGACTCTCCACTGGCAAAACGGGACCGAGGTTTAAAAATTTGCAAAACTACAGGTGAGCATCCTCTTAAGAGGGGGTCAAGAGGATAATATTAGGTTTATTACACATTTCTTAAGGAAGCCGTACCTCAAAGGGAATTGCGCATATGAAGGAGACGAACCAAGATTATAAGACTGCGGCCAAGGCAAGAAGGTCGAATTCACGATGGCCCCTAAAAAGGCACAAGGTGCAACCGCAGGAGGATCATCTCCTAACATTCATGTGGATATTTCATTGAACCCATAAGTCCAAGTTTTCTTCCTATTTATTGTTTTATGTCAAAGTATTGCAATCATGCATGGTTAATTCATGGAATTAGGATGCACTTATGCTTGTTAAATCCACCTAGTTTGATGAGAATGAATTACATTGGCTATTTTTTTAAAGAAGAAATAACTCACTATTGAAGATTGGTCACTTGTATTTCTCAATGGAATGAATGAAAGATGTCTATGCATTTTTACCAAGATACTTCTGTGCATTGCAAAGTAACGAATTTAGATAGAATAATGACCACCATTACAAAGTCGAAATTATTGTAGTACATCTTTGATTATGCACAGAAAGATTAAATTGCATGTCGCAATTCTAGACAAATCTTCTTCATAATGATTCATTAAAAGTTTTTATCAAGCATAGGAAACTGCAAAGCATGAAAAGATTCTAAAATTGCATGAAGTACGTTAACTCTACTCAATTGGCATAAATCTCATTCAACTATGTAGTAGTTAGGAAAGGTTGCGTAATGCTCATTCAGGGTATGAATATTTCATTCGGAAATGAAGTTAGGGAAAGGCTGCATGGTTCATTTTAACATAAACCCTAAAAGCTTAATAGCATGAATCGTGAATGCATCAATGGAAATTATGCCATAACTTAACATACGCTTTGATCTTAACTAAAAAAGTTAGGGTTTCAAAAATCTAATCATACGTAGAGGCAATAAATCGTGTGCCTACGAGAATGATATCGTAATGCAACTAGTTTTTCCCCTCTTTGATCAAGACAATATCTTTAGTGGTAGTTCGTCCTTGTAGTAAGACAAGTAAACTAGATTACCCAAACACCTAACCCGCAAAGGATTCGCTTGGGATGGTTAAATCAATACTATATACTCCAAGTGCTAACTAGGGTTTAGCACATTAAGGACTTGGCCTAGAGATACTAAATTGCCAAGTCGAAACTCTCATAACCCTAAGTCCTGCCCACATTCACGGAATGTAGGGACAATAGGACGTACTTGCAGGAAATGATTTAGGGTTTCTACCCTAAGTATCGCTTGTTAAAAAGATGAAACTCGGATTGAGTTGGAACCCTAGGACCGACGATATCGGCCTAGTGCAATCGAAAATGGATTGCATATGAAAACACCCTAAACCTTGTTTCCTATCTAATCATGATTCCGTGATTAGAAGACGCCATTCGATGGGTAAAATAGTCCCATGGATTAGATACGACACTTATGCAACAAGTTGCAGAGTCACATGATCTTGTGGTTTGATCACAAGAGAATGGCCAATTCCTCGGAATGAGATTGGTAGATTCTTGCGCAAGTTTATCTTGCAAGAGGATGAGTAGTCGTCCTGATATAGCACCTTTCTTGGGAAAAGTGACCAAGATAAGGGGATTAGATATTTTCTTGGAAGCAAAAGACCAATCAATAATTGGGAGCAACATATTTTCTATTAATAGAACTTAAGGTATTGGTTAAGTTGGGTTAATAGGGTATGGCCCTAACCCAAGGATATAAAGGTTAACAAACAGACCCTTGGGGATCTTGCCGAGTCGCAATTGATCCTCAATCGAATGCTAGATGCATTCAGAGAGAAGGATTCACTCCTTAGCAGTTGGCCAAATAACGATCACTGGAAATGATTGTGCTTGTATCAGTTTAAATAGCACTGTTTGCTTTGTTTGCTCAATTAACTAAAGGATGAAAAGATATCTAATGCTTCAGGTTGAAGGCCTGAAGGGAGAGGCAGCCTCAGTTACCCCCAACTGTCTGCCTAACCCTAACCAAGGGGGTTGTTAGCCGCACTGGGAAGGTGAACCGAACCCGCTGTGAGAGGTCTCTCTGTTGAGCGCTACTTGGAGCAGGAGGACACTTGGGTGCCAGGGGGAGCTCTGGCTGTAAATCCCTCGCCTTCCGAGCCCTGCACAAGAGGCCAACATGACTCGGGATTTGATCTCGAGGCCCGCATACTAGTCTATGGTCGAAATCTTGGATTAGTAATCCCTCTGGATTGCTGGATAGCCTTCGGGCGGATCATGGATAAGACTGCGGGCTGGACATTATGAACGTATTCCAAAGATAAATATGATAACCTGTTGAAAAGGAACTTGTTTGACACTATTTTTCTATGTCAAGAGCTAAGATTATGTGAAGGAATCAGTGTCTAACGGGCTAATTAAGAAAGTTGCTTGATGCATGTCCCCCTAAATGTGGTGGGTAATTAGACAACTAAAACAACCTGAGGAAAGTGGGATGGATGTAGCCATGGGTCCGTCCTACAAATGGGTGGTCCTGGTTGGCTGGGAACTTTTCTCAATCATAATGGACAGCAAGAAGATCGTTTCAAAGGAAATGAATAGCAAGGGCGCTAACCTAGAGTCTAGGTTATAATAATCCCGGTTTACACTGTTTTAGGGGAACGGAATGGGACTATGCCTTATGGCAGAGAGGTCGAACTTTGCATCCCTCTCGTTTCCCATTCTCCTTGAACCAAGTGCAACATGAATCAGCTTCGGCCCTAGAATTTCTGCGTAAACTAGTTCGCTCAGGGTTCAACGCTAGTTGCCGTTTAGGAAATGACCATTAGGAAAAACCCTGATTCAGGTCGGTCCTAAGTGGGAACGGTCAGAATACTTCCGCTACGTGGCAGACGTGGAAATTCCTAGATCGCAAACCCCGTAACATTCCATGGGAGTGCCAGGCGGAGCTTTCTAGATCTCCTTTCCGATGGACTGCTAAGACGTGTCTTGAAGTGAACAGGTGGACACGTTAGAGTTGGTATCAGAGCAAACCAACAAAGGAGTTGTTTTTTTAAAGAAATCTTAATAAGATGAAGTAAAGCAAATGTTGCTGTTCCGAACATTTCCTTACTTTCGATGCTGTCTTGCAGAATTATGAAGCATGGAACAGGTTCTTAGTGTTCCGAGTCATGTTTATGACCGCGATGCATTCCCCGGATTATCAACAAAGGGTTGATATGATGAATATCCTAGATCATATTTATAATCCATCACCTTTGTATGTGGAACGAAGATGGACGGGTGACTCAAGAATCTACTATATAGCTGCCCATTGGTTTGCGTACCTTCGAACCAACCTAAAGACGATTAAGTGGTTGGAGGATCTGAAGATCATGAAGCTGTTCATTTTTGTGGAAGCTCACATAAACTCAACTTTACATATTCAAGGTCGGAAGGTTGAGCTTAGCTCATATGTATATGAGGAAGTGACCCGTGTAATCCCCGCCGGACAGGATCAAGGTGTTGGGGCGCTATGAGAAGAATGGGTTCCAAAGGAAAGAACACCCTAATCTTCCGATGACTTACCGATTCCTGAAGATCCATGACCCGAAACCATACTATTATCCAGTTCCTGTAGATAAATGTAATACAATATTATTCTCCCCAAACTAAATGTAACAGTTTCTCTATCATGTCAGGAAATATTGTACTCCGAAGGGGCTATGCCCATATAAATGCAATAAGACTTCTTTTTATCAATGTCTATCTTGTCCATGAGAATTGATAAAAAGTTAAGTGGCTAGGATTCTTAGTTGATGGAGTTGAATTGGGTATGAAATATAAATCATAACGATTAGCAAGTTATAACGTTAAAAGTCCTTAATTCAGGCACAACCCCAGGTAAATTACTTACAACCCCTTTGTTGTGGGTTTGACATCTCTAAGTATTAAGTTGTGCCTTGTTGTAAGAAGAAAAAGAGTTACATATTTTTAAATAATTTTGATAAATAGTCTCAAGCACTTATAGATAAGTGTATGATTAACACATCTCTATGCTTTAAAATACAGTCTCTTCGTTAGGCCCTAGAATCACTCAAAGCTAGGCTTTTGAATAAATCCTTTTTTTATATTTGTGGAGTTACATCAAATTGAGTTGTGGGTATCTAATTTAAATTTACTCTATCATACACACACACACACACTCTCTCTCTCTCTCTCTCTCTCTCTCTCTCTCTCTCTCTCTCTCTCTTTGTGTGTACGTAATTCTTTTGATATGACTAGCACCTGTCTAACCTTGCTCAGTCATCCCTCTCTCAATGCAACAATGTATAAAGTGGAAAAACCTTGTCTAAACTCCACCAAACCCTATGTGTAGTAACACCTAGGATTACAATAATGATTTGAAGCTTTGAAAGGATTGTGCAATAGAAATTATACTATCATCATACGAGGAGATGTTAAACCACACTCAAAAGGGATAACTGTTGTGATGGACTACCAAGTCCCACGGACACAACCCTCGTTTTTGTGTTTGGTTTAGCATCTCAAACCATCTAGTATGCAATTTTGGTTTTACATCTCTAGTATTGAGAAACATAACATAAATTTGTGGACTAACGCGAAACTCAGTCATGGGTATGCTTGTATGCATGTATATGTGGGTATACTCTAGTGATCACATGAGAAGTAGCAAAAGTCATTGAGCTCACTTAAAAGAAACACTAGCTAGCAATTCATACTTGAATTTACTCTATCACACACACACTCCCACATACACAAAAACACACACACACTCCCTCTCTCTCTCTTTGTATGTACCTAACTCTTTAATATGACTAACCTTGCTAAGCCATCTCTCTCTCAATGCAACAATGTATAAAGTATATAAACCTCGTCTAAATCCCAAGAAACCCTATGTGTAATAACACCTAAGATTACAATAATGATTTGAAGCTTTGAAAGGATCATGCAATAGAAATTATATTATCATCATACAAGGAGATGTTCAATCATACTCAAAATGAGTAACTGTTGTGACAAACTATCAAGTCTCAGGGGCACGATCTTCCTTTTCGCATTTGGTTTGGCATCTCAAACCATCTAGTATGAAATTTTGGTTTTGTGTCTCTAGTATTGAGGCACATAACATAAATTTGTGGAGTCATGCCAAATTCAATCATGGGTATACTCTAGTGATCATAGGATAAGTAGCGCAAAAGTCATTGAGCTCTAGTCTAGAAACAAGTATCTTGTTTTCGTAAATAATGATAAATGATCATCAACAACTATCTAATTAGGGATATTTGATATCTTAAGTTTCATCGAGTATAATTTGCCTACCATCATATGATGAAATCTTTCAACCATTGTAATATTTCCGTTAAAAAAGTAATACTAGTCCGACTTTCCACCAACCATGTGAATCTCACGCAAACGTCAATTCCGGCATTGGAGTTACCGACAGTCCAATTGTTAAATTGTACGCGAGGTATCATGTCTCTCCACTGGCAAAACGGGACCGAGGTTTAAAAATTCGCAAAACTGCAGGTGAACATCCTCTTAAGAGGGGGTCAAGAGTATAATATTAGGTTTATTGCAAAAAAATTTAATTACCTTCCCCCAGCCGAAGCCTGGCTAAGGGAATGGTATGTGCTAGAAATGGGAACTTGAGAGGTGGAGGCGAAGAAGCCATGTAAGGGGGCCACGTAGGAGGGAGGCCTCACCCCCTTATCCTATGAAAACCCCCCTTTGGGAGGGTTTTTATAAAAACCCTCTCAAAAGGGGCCATGTAGGAGGGAGCCCTCTCCCCCCTATCTTATAAAAACCCCCCTTTGGGAGGGAGCCCTCTCCCTCCTATCCTATAAAAACCCCCCTTTGGGAGGCGAGTAGGAAGAGTCGTGAGGAAAGAGGCAAAGTTACATCACCGCCATTGTGCTGTGCTGAGCTGTCGTGCCAAGGGAGAGCTGCGGAATCCGGCGGGGAGGAAGAAGCTCCTGTCATCCGTGGAGCCAGCATGCAGGAGGGGGTTGCCAGTCAGAATGCCGCCACCTGTGGCGTAAGAGCCACTGCGCCGTGAGGAAGAGAGGGAGCCGCCAGCCGCCATCTCAATTCGCCACCGACATCTCAAGGACCCTCCATACTCCATGTCAGCACCACCCCGTCCCTCTTCCACGTGGGCATCATCCTTTTCCTCCCCTCCACGTAACTATCATCTCCCCTCTTCCACGTAGACTGTACATGCCTCGGAAGCTTCCAAGAAGCATCTTAGAAGCTTCTAAGGGGGTTCCTCCAAGCCCCCATACAAGTCCCTTTTAAGCCATTTTACCCCGAGTTCCTGAAGCCCCTTCCCGTGGATTTCCATAAATCCCTATTAGGCCTGGGTTTTTCTTTAAGTCCCTTCCTATTGGATCTCCATAAGACCTTTGTACCCCGGTATTTAAGTCCCCTTTCCATTGCATCGTCACAAGCCCAATCTCCTTGCCAGGTTTAACAGCTTTCCCATGGAACCCTCCTAAAGATAACTTTTCTTCCCTCCGAGCTTCGAGGAGGAAGCCTATAAGGCTTCCCCAGTAGATCCTCAAATAAGCCCATCACGGCTTTGAAGAAGAGGGGTTTCTCTAAGCCCCTTTTCACTCGAATTCCCCCATAAACCCAGCTCTAAATTTTCCCCTCACACTCCCTCTTCATAAAGATCTTTATTCTCGGAACTTCTATGAAAGGAAGGAGAAGTTCATAAATCCCCATTTTTGAAAAGCCATAAAACCCTTCCTAGCTAGAATTTCAAGGAGAAGAATCTCTCAAGCCTCTGTTTCCTCCAGGCTTTTGCAAGAACCCACTCACAAATCCCTCTTTTCCGAAAGAAAGAAGGCCCAAGCTCCGAACCCTAAGGTCTTCCAAAGCCCAATTCTGCAAGTTGGTACTTTGGTCAAGGAAGCTGTACCTCAAAGGGAATTGCGCATACGAAGGAGAAAAACAAAGAGTATAAGACTGTGGCCAAGGCAAGAAGGTCGAATTCACGATGGCCCCTAAAAAGGCATAAGACGCAACCGCAGGAGGATCATCTCCTAACATTCATGTGGATATTTCACCGAACCCACAAGTCCAGGTTTTCTTCCTATTTATTGATTTACATTAAAGTATTGCAATCATGCATGGTTAATTCATGGAATTAGGATGCATTTATTCTTGTTAAATCCACCTAGTTTGATGAGAATAAATTACATTGGCTATTTTTTTAAAGAAGAAATAACTCACGATTGAAGATTGGTCACTTGTATTTTTCAATGGAATGAACGAAAGATGTCTATGCATTTTTACCAAGATAATTCTGTGCATTGCAAAGTAACGAATTTAGATCGAATAATGACCACCATTACAAAGTCGAAATTATTGTAGTACATCTTTGATTATGCACATAAAGATTAAATTGCATGTCACAATTCTAGACAAATCCTCTTCCTAATGATTCATTAAAAGTTATTATCAAGCATAGGAAACTGCAAAGCATGAAAAGATTCTAAAGTTGCATGAAGTAGGTTAACTCTAGTCAATTGGCATAAATCTCATTCAACTACATAGTATTTAGGAAAGGTTGTGTAATGCTCATTCAGGGTACGAATATTTCATTCCGAAATGAAGTTAGGAAAAGGTTGCATAGTTCGTTTTAACATAAACCCTAAAAACTTAGCAGCATGAATCGTGAATGCATCAATGGAAATTATGCCATAACTTAACATATGCTTTCATCTTAACCAAAAAATTTAGGGCTTGAAAAATCTAATCATACCTAGAGGCAATAAATCGTGTGCCTACGAGAATGGTATCGTAATGCAACTAATTTTTCCCCTCTTTGATCAAGACAATATCTTTAGTAGTAGTTCGTCCTTGTAGTAAGATAAGTAAACTAGATTACCCAAACACCTAACCCGCAAAGGATTCGCTTACGATGGTTAAATCAATACTATATAGTCCAAGTGCTAAAACCAGGGTTTAACACATTAAGGACTTGGCCTAGACACACTAAATTGCCAAGTCGAAACTCTCATAACCCTAAGTCCTGCCCACATTCGCGGAATGTAGGGACAATAGGACGTACTTGTAGGAAACGATTTAGGGTTTCTACCCTCAGGATTGCTTGTTAAAAAGATAAAACTCGGATTGAGTTGGAACCCTAGGACCGACGATATCAGCCTAGTGCAATTGGAAATGGATTGGATATAAAAACAACCTTAACCTTGTTTCCTATCTAATCATGATTCCGTGATTAGAAGACACCGTTCGATGGGTAAAATAGTCCCATGGATTAGATGCGACACTTATGCAACAAGTTGCAGAGTCACATGATCTTGTGGTTTGATAACAAGAGAATGGCCAATTCCTCAGAATGAGATTGGCAGATTCTTGTGCAAGTTTATCTTGCAAGAGGATGAGTAGTCGTCCTGATATAGCACCTTTCTTAGGAAAAGTGACCAAGATAAGGGGATTAGATATTTGCTTGGAAGCAAAAGACCAATCAATAATTAAGAGCAACATATTTTCTGTCAATAGAACTTAAGGTATTGGTTAAGTTGGGTTAATAGGGTACGGTCCTAACCCAAGGATATAAGTTTTAACAAACAAACCCTTGGGGATCTTGCCGAGTTGCAATTGATCCCATATCGAATGCTAGATGCATTCGGAGAGAAGGATTCACTCCTTAGAAGTTGGCCAAATGACGACCGTTGGAAATTATTGTGCTTGTATCAATTTAAAGAGCATTGTTTGCTCAATGAACTAAAGGATGAAAAGATATCTAATGCTTCAGGTTGAAGGCCTAAAAAAAGAGGCAGCCTCAGTTACCCCCGACTGTCTGCCTGACCCTAACCAAGGGGGTTGGTAGCCGTGCCATGAAGTTGGACCGAACCCGCCACGAGAGGTCTCTCCGTTGAGCGCTACTTGGAGCAGGAGGTCGGTTGGGTGCCAAGGGGGATCTGGCTATAAATTCCTCACCTTTCGGGCCTTGCACAAGAGGCCAACATTGTCCATCCATCTTATGACCTTAATAGTATGTTGCCTTGTCGTGTTTTTTTCAAAGTGACGTGCCTAGAATACCTATTGCCTATCATTATAAGGTTGGAGTTGTTAAAGTGCACCATTGACTAGACATGGAAAGATTAAGAGTATGTTGCATTTTTTAGGTAACATCTTCCTTGTAATGATTCATGAGGAAAAGTTAACACCCATAAGATGTTATCCGAAAAGAAATAGAAGAGAATGAAATTAATATTATGGACTTGCAAATGGTATGAAAAATGAACACTAGCTTTAGTTTTGTATGAACTTCATTAACTTCATTGTAGCTAGGAGAAAGTTGCATAGTCGTCATGCAAAAAAATTCCATTCATCAGGAACCGTATTTAAGAAAGGTTGCATGGTTTAACAAAGCATGAGATTCTAAAGTGTAGATAACAAGGTAGTAGGCATGATTATTTGATGTAAGTCCTAGTAGGTCCTACGAAAGTTAGTATCCAGATTATCATGTATTTTTACTTTACCAAGGAAAGATAGAGTGAATCGCATGTTTACATGTAGTGTGGTAGTCGCAACTATTTTTCTACTTTAGATCAAGTTTATCATCTCTAGGAAAGAATTGTCCTTGTCATAAGACAAGTAGGTCAGTTTACCCAAGTCATTTGTGGTATCATGACTGTTAGGGTTTCGTATAGGCATAACTAGCCGATTTAATAAAAACCTCAAGTACTAGCTAGGGCTTGGCACGTTAGAAATGCAGCCAAGTATCGTACTTGGACGCCAAGTCGAAGCCCTCAAACCCAAAGGTCCTACCCACATTCCCGGAATATTGAGTCAATTGGATGCTCATGCAAATAATGATCTAGGGTTTCTACCCTAAGGATCATTCGACCTAATGCTAGAACTTGGATTGAGTTGGAACCCCTAGGACCAAACGTTGTCGATCTAGTGTAATTAGGAATGGGTTGGGTAAAAAGACACCCTAAACCCTGCTTCTCGTCTGGAGATAATTCTGATACCAGAAAACGCCGTTCAATGGGTGAAATGATCCCATGGAATAGATGCGACACTTGTGCAATAAGTTGCAACGTTGCATAGACTTGTTGTTTGTTCATAAGAGAGTTTTGCCATTTCTTGAAATAAGGTTGGTAAGTTCTTGCGCAAGTTTAACTTGCAAGAGAATGAGTAGTCATCCTGTTACATCACCTGTCTTGGGGAAAAATTGCCAAGTAAAGGGAAGTTAGGTATTTGCTTGGAAGCAAATGATCAATCAATAAATTAAAGCGACATGGTAGCCAGGATTTACTATTAATAAAACCTAAGGTATTGGTTAAGTTGGGTTAACAGGGTATGGCCCTAACCCAAGGACAAAAGGGTGAACAAATAAACCCTTGGGAATCTTGCCAAGTCGAAATTAATCCCGATCGAACGCTGGATGCATTCGGAAAGAATGATTCACTCCTTGACAGTTGGCCAAATTAACGACCACTGGAATTGATTGTGCTTGTAACAGTTTAGGAAGCACTGTTTGCATTGTTTGCTCAAAGAACTAAAGGATGAAATGATATCTAATGCTTCAGGTTGAAGGCCTGAAGGGAGTGGCAGCTTCAGTTACCCCCGACTGCCTGCCTGACCCTAACTAACGGGGTTGGTTGACCGCGCCGGGAACGTGGACCGAACCCACTGCGAGAGGTCTTTCCATTGAGCTCTACTTGGAGCAGGAGGACGCTTGGGTGCCAGGGGGGGCTCTGGTCGTAAATCCCTCGCCTTCTGGGTCCTGCACAAGAGGCTAACGTGACTCGGGATTGGATCTCAAGGCCCGCATACTAGTTTACGGGCGGAAGCTTGGAATAGTGATCCCTGTGGATTACTGGATAGCCTTCGGGCGGATTATGGACAAGCCTACGGGCGGAACTCCTTGTATTTCAAAGATAAAATGATGAAATGATAATAAAGAAGTTGTTTGATATTGTTTTTCTATGTCACGTGATAAGATTACGTGAAGGAACCAGTGCTTAACAGGGATAATTAAAGAAGCTGATTGTTATATGTCAAATTAATGTGTTAGATAATTACATAACTAAAACAAACCGAGGAAAGTACGGAGGATGGACCATGGGTCCGTCCTACAGATGGGTGGTCCCGGTTAGCCGGGAACTTTTCTCAAAAATCTCGAAGAACAGTGGAATGATCATCATTATCAAAACGAATAACGAGAACGATGACCTAGAGTTACATCTTACCCAATTTACGTTGTTTTAGGGGAACGGAATGGGACTATGCCTTATGGCAGAGAGGTTGAGCCTTGCATCCCTCTCGTTTCCCATTCTCCTTGAACCAAGTGCAGCGTGAATCCGCTTCGGACCTGGTGTTTCTGCGTAAAGTAGTTCGCTTGGGTCTGACGCTAGTTGCTGTTAGCTAATGACCAAACAGGAAAACCCAAATTCCGGTCGATCCTAAGTGGGAAACGGCCAGGATACTTCCGCTACGTGGCAGACACGGGAAGACCTAGATTGCAAAACCCGTAACATTCCATGGGAGTGCCGGGCGGAGTTTTCTAGACATCCTTTCCGATGGACTACTAAGACGTGTCCTGGATGATTCTAGTGGACACGTTACATCACAGGGTATTGAGTTCAAAGACAACTTGCACCCGTTGTTTCTACTTGGTAGCTTGCCTGAATCATGGGATGTCTTCCGTACAACCATATGCACGAACAAGCTTGATGGGCTAAAAATCAAAGATGTTGAGAGTGCTTTATTGACTGAGGAAATCAATAGGAGAAACAATGATACTTTCCGCTGTTCACATCCATTGACCATTAGAGGTGGTAGAAATGACGGGCATGATAATGATCATAAGGGCAGGGACTCTTAGAAGTCCAAGTCCAAGTCACGTGGTCGCAGTAAGTCCTGGGACAGAATTCTGATCTTACATGTCATTATCGTGGGAAAGCAGGACACATTAGGCCGTAGTGCCATAAAATGCATGATAATAAGTGCAAGGAAAAGGGAAAAGAAAAAGTACAAGAACAGTCTTCTGAGAGTAGTTTTGTACCTGCAAAGTCCAGTGTGAAGATAGAAGAGTTAATGTCATGCAAGCCACTAATTCAGATTATGATTACACACTTGCAGCTTCTTCATGCGATGCCTTATAGGCTTTTGAGATATATTCTATGTATGCGCAGTGTTGGCTCTTGGAATTTGGGTGCGTCCTTTCATGTGACACCCTATTGAGATTGGTTTCATACCTATCATACCATGTCTGGTTCTGTGCGTCTTGGTGATGATAGATCTCTTGACATTTTGGGCATTAGAGATGTTAGGTTACATTCTCCTTCCAATAGTTCTTTTGTTTCACATGATGTACGCCATGTACCTGTGTTAGCTCATAGCCTTATGTCAACTAGACAACTTGATGATGCAAGGTATTTTGTGTCTTTTGGAGACTCTGCATGGAAGATTACTCGTGGCATGCTTGTACTTGCAAGAGGTGCCATGTTTGGTAGCCTCTATCTCTTACTTCTATCAGGAACTACATTGGATCATGTTTTATCTGTGGGTTCTATTCCCCATGTATCCCTTTGGCGTTCTTTTTTGGGGCATATGTCTCTTAAAGGAATGAAAATGCTTTGTGCTTTGCAATATTTTTTGCATTTTAACTCTTTGCATTTTGATTCTTGTGATCATTGTTTGTATGGCAGACAGACTAGAAATACACATAAAAATTTTGGTAAGAAATGCATGGGTGAGACCTTGGCTCTTGTGCACTCAGATGTATGTGGGTCCATGCCTTGTCAGTCACTTGGTGGGGCAAAGTACTTTGTTACTTTTATAGATGATTACTCATGTAAGGTTTGGGATTATCGCATAGAGAGAAAATCCGATGTCTTTTTTAGTTACATTTCAGCGTTGGCTTGTATTGGCAGAGAACTAGTCTAGGAAAAGGCTCAAATGCCTAAGGTCAGATAATGGGGGTGAGTATGCATCACGTGCTTTTGAGTAGTTTTGTGATGAGTGAGGTATTAAACATCAGTTGACCCCCCCTTACACGCCACCCCAGAATGGTATGGCTAAACGCATGACTATGACCATTCAAGAAAGGGTCCGTAGCATGCTTAGCCAGGCTGGCTTACCACAACACTTTTGGGCTGAGGTAGTTACTACTACAGTACATCTCATTAACAAGTCGCCTAGAAGTGGCATAGACTTTCAAGTTGTAGAGAAGGTATGTGCAGGCAAGCCTCCCTCTTATGATCATTTGCGTGTCTTTGGATGTGAGGCATTCTGCCATGTGCCCAAGGACAAATGCAATAAGTTGGATCTTAAAAGTGTCAAATGCATTTTCATTGGCTATGGAGATGCAGGAGAGATGGGTTATCGTCTATGGGATAAGCACGCACAGAAAGTGATCCGCAGCCATGATGTCATCTTTCACGAGGAAAAAATGCATATGCAGCTTGAGAAAGTGGTTGAGATACGCAGAGTTATCTTTTAGGAGGAGCCACTTGCTCCCGTTCAACCCGCTCCACGGCCAGCTAGACACTGCACAGCATCACCTCTTGCTCATGGCCCACATGCTAGACATGTTGATGTTAAACAAGATGTTAGTCAGGTAGCAGAGCTTAGATTGAGGTGTTCTACGAGAGATAGATGACCTCCTGATAGTTTTGCACCCTTATGGATTATGTACTACTTACAAATGCAGGAGAGCCTCTTACTTATGATGAGGCTATGCACATGGGTGATTGTCACTCTTGGGAGAGGGCTATGCAATCTGAGCTTGACTCATTGCATAAGAATAAGACTTGGGATTTGGTTTCCTTGTCTCAGGGTAAGAAGGCTTTGCCATGCAAGTGGGTGCACAAGCTAAAAAGTACCTCTGGATACCCCAAGCCGGCATATAAGGCTTGATTGGTTGCTAAGGGTTTTAAGTAGGAGCATGGTGTTGAGTTTGATGAAGTCTTGTCTCCTGTGTTCAAGATGACCACCCTACGCTTAGTCCTAGCCTTGGTTGCACAACTTGATCTGGATTTGTACTAAATGGATATCAAGACGGCTTTTTTACATGGGGACTTGCATGATGAGATTTACATGGGGACTTGCATGATGAGCTTTACATGGAGCAACCAGGTTTTTCCTTCTTGGTTTTATATCGGTTTTAATTTAATCATGCAAGATGAATTGTTTGGGATAAGATATATTTTGTCCTAGTTATTTACGATGAAGGAGTTTAGTTTAATTGAAAATGCAAAAATGATAATATAATAAACATAGCTTCCTTCAAATAGCATCATGCTTTGAAACGAATTTCGAGCAAGATTATTTACCTACTATAGTAGTATATTTCGGGCATATCTTGAAGGTATAAAAACTACATCTTGTACCATTAACCCCTATTCTTTTTACAACCAATCATCATAGAAGGTGAAATTCATGAAAGGTTTCTTACCTTGCTTAAACTCTAGGAAGTCAACATTGCTAACTGCATATCTCAGCAAGGGAAAGATTGTTTATTTTTGCATGAGTTTTGTTCGCAAGGGAAAAAGGAAGATTAATTGAATTTACCTAACCTCGAAGCAATAAAGTTTAGGACTGAAAAAAATCAATCGTCACATAGATAACAAATCGTGCCTAGGTGACGTTGATATTACCTTCTAAAAGTTAACCAAACTAATGTAAACTTAGAAATACCTATGCTGCGAAATATGTCTTGGGAATGATTTAAAAACCAAGAAACGTTTATACCTTAAAACACTTGACTACCTTCCCTGATTATAGCATCAATAAATCATAACGTAAATGAACTAGGGTTTGTCCCTGAGGTTCTTAAAAAGAGATCCTAGGTTTGACAAACGTCAGCTTAAAGAGACTAAAATGGATTGTTTCATCGTATATTAGGATGCAGGACTTGCACAGCAAGTACAAAGTCATACGATCTTGTGATTGATTCACAAGAAGAAAGGTTAAATACCCTTAGCAAGGATGGCGGATCCTTACACAAGTTATCTTGCAAAAGGATGTATTCTTTGATATCCTTCTAAATAAGGGAAGTTAAAAACCAGAAACTAAAGTATCCAATGAACTTTAGGGTTGACCAAGTTGGGTTAATAGGGTACGCCCTAACCCAGAATATAAGGGACCTTGCCAAGTTGCAAGACACCCTGGAACGAGTGTTGATGCATTCAAAAGGAAAGAGTCATTCCTTAGCAGTTTGCCAACAACAAGATCGGTTAATGAAAGTGTATGTGCTTGCTAGAGAATTTAGAGCACTGTTTGATTTATGAATTACAAATTAAATGAATATCTATGCTTCAGGTTGAAGGCCTGAAGGGAGAGGCAGCTTCAGTTACCCCCGACTGCCTGCCTGACCCTAACCAAGGGGGTTGTGGACCGCGCAGAGAACGTGGACCGAACCTGCCGCGAGAGGTCTCTCCGTTGAGCTCTACTTGGAGCAGGAGGACGCTTGGGGTGCCAGGGGGGCTTTGGCTGTAAATCCCTCGCCTTCGGAGTCTTGCACAAGAGGCTAACGTGACTCGGGATAGGATCTCGAGGCCCTCACACTAGTCTACGGGCAGAAGCTTGGATTAGTGATCCCTGCGGATTACTGGATAGCCTTCGGGCGGATTATGGACAAGCCTACGGGTGGAACTCCTTCTATTTCAAAGATAAAAATGATGATATGTTAATTAAGAACTTGTTTGATATTGTTTTTCTATGTCATGTGATAAGATTATGTAAAGGAACTAGTGTTTAACGGATTAATTAAAGAAGCTTATTGTTACATGTCAAATTAATGTGTTAGATAATTACATAACTAAAACAAACGAGGAAAGTGCGGAGGATGGGCCATGGGTCCGTCCTACGGTTGGGTGGTCCTGGTTAGCCGAGAACTTTTCTCAAAATCTCGAGGAACAACGGGATGATCGTCAAAGGAAACGAATAACGAAAGCGATGACCTAGAGTTACATCTTACCCGATTTACGCTGTTTTAGGGGAACGGAATGGGACTATGCCTTTTAGCAGAGAGGTTGAGCTTTGCATCCCTCTCGTTTCCCATTCTCCTTGAACCAAGTGCAGTGTGAATCCGCTTCGGACCTGGCATTTCTGCGTAAAGTAGTTTGCTTGGGTCCAACGCTAGTTGCTATTAGGTAATGACCAATCAGGAAAACCCTAATTCCGATCGATCCTAAGTGGGAACGGCCTGAATACTTCCGCTACATGGCAGATGTGGGAAGCCCTAGATCGCAAAACCCGTAACATTCCATGGGAGTGCCGGGCGGAGCTTTCTAGACATCCTTTTCGATGGACTGCTAAGACGTGTCCTGGATAATGCTAGTGGACACGTTACAGTTGGTATCAGAGCCGACTAACAACGGAATTGTTTTTTTAATGAGATATCGATAAAATGAAGTTAAAGAATTGTTGATGTCCAAACATTTCCTTACCTTCAATGTTGTCTTGCAGAATTACAAGCGTGGAACAAGTTTTTGGTATTTCAAGTCATGTTTATGACTGCAATGCATTCTCCGCTTTATAGACAAAGAATTGGGATGATGAACATCCTAGAGCAGATTTATAATCCATCACCTTTATATATAGAACAAAGATGGATGGGTGCTTCAGGAATCTACTATATACCTGCCCACCAGTTTCCTTATCTACAGACCAACCTAAAAAGGATCAAGTGGTTGGAAGACTTGAAAGTCATGAAGCTATTTGTTTTTGTGGAAGCTCACGTAAATTCGACTTTCATATTTGTGGTCGGAGGGTTGAGATGAACTCATATGTATATGAGGAAGTAACTCGTGTAATCCCCACCGACAGGATTAAAGTGTTGGGCCGCCATGAGAAGTATGGATTCCAACAGAAAGGATATCCTGAACTTCCAATGACTTATCGATTCCTGAATATCCATGACCCAAAACCCTATTATTACACAGTTCTTGTAGATAAATGCAATACAACATTGTTCTCCCCAAACTAAATATAACAATTGACTTATCATCACAGGGAAGGTTGTATTCGAAAGGGCTATGCCCATGTAAATACAAATAAAGACTTATTTTTATCAATGTCTAGCTGTGTATAAGAGTTGATAAAAAGTTAAGTAGCTACATTATTTACAAGATAGCCGAATTAAAGATGTCATATAAGCTAACATCGATTATCGTATAATAACATTAAGAAAACCTTTATTCAGGCACAACCCCAAGTACAGGTTCCTAATTCGCCTCCTACATCAAGTACTGTTGTGATCCAGGAGAAGAAGTTCCTCCTCAAGTAGATTAAGCCACCCGAGTTTGACGCGAGAGGCAGATTCGTCTAGGCTGATGCTGAAATTTGGATTGAATCCATGGAGGATTACTTTGAAACAGCCAGCACTGCACCCGCCAATCAGGCTATGCTCACCAAGTTAAAGCTCACCGGAGAAGCCAGACTTTGGTGGAAACAGTGCAGGGATCACGGGATCGGAGAGGGATCCGTTACCTGGGAGAAGCTTAAGAAAGCCGTGCAGGGAAGATACTTACCACCTACATATCACACGTAGAAAATAAACGAGTTCTACAAGCTAAAACAGCTAGGACTCACTCTTGACGCATACTACTCTAAATTCGTCTCACTTTTGAAGTATGCGCCATAGATGGACATGACACAGCAGGTGTCCAAATTTTGTGCGGGCTTAAATCCAACAGTAAATACCCGTCTCGAATCTATGCGTCCATCAGATCTTCAGGATGCACTCATTCGAGCGGCGCCTATAATTCAGGAGGTGCAAGCTAGAACAAGGGGTAACAAAACTTGGTCTTATAGTGACCCGAACAAAGGAGAATTCAAACCTCAAATGAAGAGAGCTCAAGGTCATAATCAGGGACAAAGGAAGAAAACAAGGACGAATAACATCAACAACTTTGTTCCTACTCAAAGTAATGGTCGAAACCTCCGTTGTTTCCACTGCAACGGACTCGCTAACTTCAAGAGGCAATGTCCCAAGCTCAGTGGAGGACATCGCCAAGCGCCTTTTCAAGGAGCAGGCCGTGGTCAAGGAACCGCTACCTGAGGAAGAGGAAGAACCGCCTGCATTGCCGATAGGCAAATGTGCAAAGAAGAAAAAGAAGAAGATCCGACCATGGAAGCAGAATTTGAAAGAGTGACAGTCCATGCCGCTTTACACAAGAAAGGGCCGAATCGCCAGTTCTCAGTGATTTAGACACCATCGGACTATCAAGGTAAAGGTTTCAAAACCTTGATTGATTGTAGCAGTACACATTCCTTTATCTCACCAGCATGTGCAAAAAGATTAGGAATAGCCACAGTAGAAGCACCTACCCTGCTTGTGGAGTTGGCAAATGGTCGTGAGGTAACTTGTACCAGGAAAACTGCTAAGGTGGAATTCTTTCTGGGAGGAAAGAAGACTTTAGTTAAATTCAGAGTCATGAATTTAGGTATCCATGACTGTCTACTTGGAATGGATTGGCTTAAGCCCAACGATGCCCACATTCACTATGGAAAGGGTCTTCCTTTCGAAACTCTGAAAGGGAATTAGTCACAACTCAAGGTGAGGCAGGAGTGCCAAGAATCCAATTGGCCAAAATATCTCGGAGCATAAAAGGAGTCAGAAAAGGATTACCTTTTACTTGATCAAACTCAACAAGTTAGATCAGAAGCAAGAGTCTCATGAAGGACGTTCTTGGCTAAAGGAATACGCAGACATATTCCCTGAAGAGTTGACTGAACTTCCGCCTCAAAGAGAAGTAGATCATGAGATTAGGTTAGTACCTGGAGCTGCGCCAATTGCCAAGAGACCTTATAGAATGTCCATACCAGAAGCAATTGAGCTAAAGGAACAACTCAAGCAACTCTTAGATCAAGGCTACATCCGGCCTAGCAATTCACCGTGGGAAGCTCTAGTACTATTCCAAAAAAAGAAAGATGGGACACTTCGACTATGTATTGACTACCAAGGGTTGAATCAATCAACAGTCAAGAACAAGTATCCTATTCCTAGAATAGATGAGCTTCTTGATCATCTTCAGGGTGCAAAGATCTTTTCCAAGATTGATCTCAGGTCAGGTTACTATCATATAAGGATCAAGGAAGAAGATATCTCAAAGATGGCCTTCAATACAAGATATGGGCACTTTGAGTTCCTGATTCAGTCATTCGGGCTTATGAATGCACCTGCTACCTTCAATAGATTAATGCATGACATCTTTAGGCCATATCTTGATGATTTTGTGCTTGTCTTCTTCGATGATATCTGGGATTCATAGTATCATCAGAAGGAATATCAGTAGACCCAGCCAAGGTCAGAGATGTGCTTGAATGGCCAACACCAGTATCTGTCAAAGAAATACGCAGCTTTCTTGGATTGACGTGATGGTATAGGGTCTTCATAAAAAACTATGCTTTGATCGCAGCTCCTCTGACGGATTTACTGAAGAAGCAGACTTCCATTACATGGTCAACTCCCGAACAAAATAGCTTCGACAGATTGAAGCAAAGTTTGATATCAACACCTATTCTAAAACTTCCAGACCTCAATAAGGAGTTTGAGATAGTAACTGATGCTAGTATTCTTACCTTGGGGTGTGCTCTTATGCAGGAAGGTCATCCAGTAGCATACTCTTCAAGGAAATTGAAGAGTCATGAAAGGAATTATGTCACGCATGATCTAGAATTACTAGCTGTCATCCATGCCCTAAAGCTTTGGAGACACTACCTGCTACGTAACAAGTTTACTCTAGTAACCGATCATAAGAGTCTCACATGGATCTTTACCCAGAACGAGCTCAACATGAGGCAACGTCGGTGGATTGAAGTATTGGAGGAATATGGCTTTGAAATCAAGTACTGACCAGGGAAAGAGAATGTCATTGACGATGCACTTAGTTGCAAGGCATTCCTAAACTCCCTAATCTTGCAGATTCCATCAACGGCTAGATCTCTAGCTACAAAAGTATCTATCCCAAACAACCCTATAGTTGAGTTAGCTAGAGAGGAAGCATGCCATGATTTGGCCTACCAAGCAAAGCTAAAGGAGATCTCTATCAAGGATCAGAATCAAAAGTTGCAAGCTAAGTATCATGAATTTTCCATTGATAATGGACTTGCCTACTACAGAACAAGGCTGTGTATACTAGCAAGCTAGTCACTTAAGCAGAAGATAATGTGGGAAGCTCATGATTCCCCTTTCGCAGGACATCCTGGCTATGCTAAGACTCTTAATGCAGTTAGGAAGAGCTATCATTGGGAGAGGCTCAAAGGTGATGTTCTCAAATATGTTACTGAGTGTTTGTCTTGCCAATGTATCAAAGCCGAACATGTCATGATGCCAAGGAAACTGCAACCACTTGACATCCCCCAAATGAAATGGGAATTCATTAGAATGGATTTTGTTGTAAGCTTACCCCAATTCCAGGGAGGATACAACTCCATCATGGTTGTGGTTGACATGCTTACCAAGATTGCACACCTTATTCCAGTAAAGACAAACTATAAAGCCTCCGACATTGCAAGATTGTTTATCAAGGAGATATTCAAGCTACATGGTTTACCTAGAAGAATCATTAGTGATCGAGATTCTCTCTTCACATCACACTTCTGGAGAGCTATCTTTGAAGCTATTGGGACTCAACTCTGTTTTAGCACTGCCTACCATCCCCAAACGGATGGCCAAACAGAGCGAGTAAATCAAGTCATCGAGGATATGCTTAGGGCATACTGCTATCGAGAGCCGAAGAGGTGGATTCAATACTTGCCATTGGTTGAATTTGCCTACAATGCTTCTTACAAGCAGCAGAGCATTCAGATGACTCCTTTCCAAGCATTGTATGGTCATGATTGTCGAAGTCCCCTAAACTTTTCTGATCCAACCCTAAGGGTTGGAGCATCAAGACAGATGTTAGAAGACATGGATGATCAAATAAAGTCAATAAGACAAGACATACAAGCGGCCAAGGATAGACAAAAGGCATACGCAGATTTGAAGCGTCATGAAAGAGTCTTCGAAGAAGGAGACATGGTCTTCATTCGTGTACGCCCTAAAAAGAGTTCTCTATCCCTAGGAGATTGCATGAAGCTAAGTCCAAGGTATTGTGGGACGTACAAAATCCTCAAATGCCTAGGACCCAATGCTTATAGATTGCAACTCCCTGAGAACCTAAAGGTTCACAATGTATTCCATATCAGCCTATTGAAAAAATATGTACCCAACCCTAACCATGTACTTGATGACCAACAAATTGTAATGCCTAGTCAAGGAGTCCTTGAACTAAGGCCGGATAGGATCTTAGATGTTAGGGAGAGACAGTTAAGATCTAGAACCTTGAGAGAATGCCTCGTCCAGTGGAAAGATTATCCCGAAGAGGATGCGACTTGGATAGATGAAGGCACTCTCAACCATCAATATCCCCAGTTTATCTCGAGATGAGGACATCTCGATTCCTCTAAGGGGAAGAGAATGTAATATATCAAATTGATTAACATAAATGAAAAAAAAAAATTCCCCTATCCTCCCATCCACGGCGCGCCTCTTAACAGCTAGTATTTGTTTGAATACATTACCAAATTTACTTATTTCTGAGTATTACAAATATACATCCAATCATTCAAAGTTAATTATATATGTGTGATTTCATGCCCTATATACATCCAATCATGCCCTATACAAATGTGATTGGATAGGGCATGATTGGATGTATATACGACATAATTACACCTGGATCATAAGGACATGATATACATGTATAGGATCATAAGGACATGATATACATGTATAGGGCATACATGTATAGGACATGATATACATTACCAACTTTAATTCTTTCTGAGTATTACAAATATACATCCAATTATTCAAAGCTAATTATACATATGTGATTTCATGCCCTATATACATCTAATCATGCCCTATACAAATGTGATTGGATAGGGCATGATGATTGGATGTATATACAACATAATTATCAGAGAAGTGATTGACACATGCATATGTTGCATCTATTATACACTTAACCTAGCCATGGCTAAAACTTATAGATCAAAGGTTGACTTGTGCATGTGCAATATATATATATATATATATATATATATATATATATATATATATATATACATATAGAGAGAGAGAGAGAGAAAGAGAGAACTGATCAATACACTCACATGTCTCATTTGTTGTGCACTTAACCTAGCCATTCATAAACTTATAGATCAAAGCTTAATCGGTGATTCAAGGGAGTACCCTCACTTTTTAGGGTAGTCCCTTGATTCTCATTATTCTCGAGGAATATACATCACAATCAATACAATCAAAGCAAAAGCAAGACATGCATGCCAATTCATAGCATGAGTAGATTGATGTAAATTAGTTGGCTTGTGCATGTGCAAGCTATTCCAATCATGTCAAGGTGCACTTATAGCTCACATATAATTTTAGATAAGTGGACCACATATAGCCAATGTGCACATGTCCTCTTTTCATCATCTTTAGCTAGTGTGTCCACTTGTTGGTGACTAAAATAGATCACTGTAAGGATGCTTTGCAATATCAACAAGCCAACTACAAATCTCTTATCTATAAATGTATAAGTAAATTAACTTGGTTAATTTGATGAGGTCAAGTTTTCCTTCCATGGATAGTGTGGTTGGCTATCTACTTCAAGGTTATGGGAACTTGCAGAAGTCAATGGAGTATCCTAAAAAACATCTTTGCCTAGCACTGTCACACAAACACCAAACCTTGGCACACCTCTACTAAAAGGTACTCCACGCACTATGCATACACACAGATCAACTGATGCATAGGGATCAGCTGAAGTGCATGGATCAACCGAAGTACGTGCATCTGCAGAATGCATTGAGTGAGGTAGAGCGTAGTGCCCGTCGAGGGAGGAGGGAGAGTCATGCGAGAGGACAAGGAGGTCGAGGGCTTTGTGGAGGTTGCCTAGGAGGTGGCTCTCGATCACCCTCACCGGGAAATGAGAGAGGTGAGCCTCCACAAATGTACTACTCTGTCACTGATGTTGGTGGTATCTTGCATGACTCTGAGGGGAGGGAAGTGATAGCCTACTTGAGGAGTGCCATGCATGCCACATACAAAGATTGCATGATTCCCTTCAAGCACCAAAAAAATGGTTTGTGGCAAGAGGTGTTGCGGGTAGTACATAGAAGGTACCCTAATCCCAAGAATTCACGATTCTCAAATGATTGGGGACGGTCAAAGGTGAGAGACGCACGTCATAACAAGAGGTCTCACCTTATGATGCGTGCCAAGGAGTCACTGCGGAGACAAGAGCAGGGGCGCCTTGGATATGGCCAACCACCCAATTGCCACTGCAGGGAGTGGAAAGAGGCCAAGAAGAGAGCAGCAGAGAAAATGACAAGTTGCCAGCATGCAGAGGCGCGACGTATCTAGATGGCAACCATGGGATTATCCCATTATGGATCGGGTGGCAGAGAGTCATGGGAGGCTGAGTTTGTAAGTATTTTTTGATTTCTTTTTTTAAATTAGATTTTGTAATTTGTTTCACTTCATTATGTAGTGTGTTCTAATACATTGTATGTTCAAATTGTTTTGTAGTATCATATCGTTGGTAGGATGCCTACTCCTAGAGAGGTAGGCTACCATCGAGGTCATAACCAGGTGTCCACTTGGCAGCATTTCTACGAGGAGGGACTCATCACGGAGGAGCAATATAATCGTGCCATGAGTATTCCACAACCAGAAGAGGTATGTTTTATTTTTTACATAAAAAGTATAGGTAACTCTAATTTATTGTTTGTAATGGTATTTATATACCTTAATCCTTTGTGTAGGTGAACCCTAATGCAGTTGAGGATAGCGAAGGCGGGACTAGCAGTAGCGGTGGTGGCAACAGCAGCGGCACAGGCAGCGGTGGTGGTAGCGATGATGATGCCTCTTCTAAGGAGATGTAGAGGAGCCCCATGCATGCATGCCTCCCCTTGTCTTGTAATTTTCATTTTTGATATGTATTACTTTCAACTAGTGCTTGCGACCATGACCATGCTTGAGGTCACAAGCACTAGAACTCATCATGTAAAAACGTTTCATCTATATATATATGAAATTTCGTATTCTACATACATTGTTTTGTTTTGAGTACAAAAATCTTTGAAATAATCTTTCTCTGTTTTCCCTAAGCATACAATTTGATGTTGATGGGGGGAAAAAAACCAGAGAGCATGTGGCAGGCTTTGTAGGTTTTTTTTTCACACCTCTGTTTTGCACATCTATCAGTGCGTCTAAATTGCAAGAAAAATGCGTGTCTATTCTCGTCAAAAACTTGCAGAGTAAACGCTTTTTTAGACGCGGAGTTACACCATGTATAGACGTACAATATGAATATATCCACTTCTTTATAAATATGATTATATATTTGCGTAGCACGTCAATACGCGCATCTATATGGGCATGTAACTCTCACTATAAGCGCGCTTTTAGACGCGAAATTTTAGACGCATCAATAGACGCGGTAATAAACACGCCCGACATTTTTTAACACAGTTCAAATATTGCATCCACAATCGCGTCTATGGATTCTTTTTGTTGTATGTTCTAGTAATCAGACAAACTATGATACTAAAGATATTTAGCATGGTAGTTATCCTATTGCTTGCTACTTCTCCTTTTATTGATATGCCAATTATGATGACAAGAAACCCCAAGTCCTCCTCTCATTTTGAAGAATTAAAACACTGAGCACCAATACTTCCATATTAAAAGTCCTTGCCTTCAAGAACTCATGAAAGTCTATATGCTTATCGTAGGATACACCAGAAGTTGGTCATTCTTTCCCTAGAATAATAGTTGCTCATGATGATTAGCATTCACCATTGAGTGATGCTTCCTTGTTGAGCCCCTAGCTCCTCATATACTCTTTTTTTGCTCAAACAAACTGCTTTTGTTGATTCTCTTCCTCCTCCAAATCACAATCAATCTTGAAGCCCTTTCCATTTGAGTCTATCTGTAACGTGTCCACCTGTAAACTTAAGGACACATCTTAGCAGTCCATCAGAAAGGATGTCTAGGAAGCTTTGCCCGGCACTCCCATGGAATGTCATGGGGTTTGCAATCTAGTTCTTTTCGTGTCTGTCATGTAGGGAAAGTATTCTAGCCATTCCCAGTTAGGACCGACCTGAATCAGGGTTTTTCCCTAATGGTCATTTCCTAAACGGCAACTAGCATCAAATCCCAAGCGAACTACTTTACGCAGAAATGCTAGAATACTTCCGCTATGTGGCAGACATGGAAAGACCTAGATTGCAAACCCCGTGACATTCCATGGGAGTGCCAGGTGGAGCTTCCTAGACATTCTTTCCGATGGACTGCTAAGACATGTCCTAAAGTTTACAAGTGGACATGTTACAGTTGGTATCAGATCTAATCCAACAAAGGATTTGTTTTAAGAAATCTTAATACATCAAATCTTCAGGATGCTCTCATTTGAGCTACGCCTATAATTCAGGTTAGGCCAAGAGGTAATAAAACTTGGTCTTATAATGATCCGAACAAAGGAACATTTAGGCCTCAAATGAAGAGAGCTCAAGGTTAGAATCAGGGACAAAGAAAGAAAGCAAGGACTAATAATATCAACAACTTTGTTCCTACTCAAAGCATGGTTGAAACCTGCATTTTTTCCACTGCAACGAGCCCGGTCATTTCAAAAGGCAATGTCCCAATCTTGGAGGAGGATATCTCCAAGCACCTTTCCAAGGAACTGGCCGTGATCAGGGAGTTGCTACCTGAGGCAGAGGTAGAACCGCCTGCATTGCCAATAGGCAAATGTGTGAAAAAGAAGAAGATCCGACCATGGAAGTAGAGCTTGAAAGGGCGACCGTCCATTCCGCTCTTCACAAGAAAGGGCCGAATCGCCAATTCTCCATGATTGAGACACCATCGGACTATCTAGGTAAAGGTTTCAAGACTTTGATTGATTGTGGTAGTACACATTCCTTTATCTCACCAGCTTGTGCAAAAAGATTAGGAATAGCCACAGTAGAAGCACATATCTTACTTGTAGAATTGGCAAATGGTCGTGAGGTTACTTGTACCAGGCAAACTGCTAAGGTGGAATTCTTTCTAGGAGGAAAGATGACTTCGGTCAAATTCAGAGTCATGAATTTAGGTATCCATGAGTGTCCACTTGGAATGGATTGGCTGAAACCTAATGAGGCCCACATTCATTGTGGAAAGGGCCAAGTTTCCTTTCGGAACTCTAAAGGGGATTTAGTCACGACTCAGGGTGAGGCTGGAGTGCCAAAAGTTCAATTGGCCAAAGCATCTTAGATCATAAAGCGAGTCAAAAAAGGACTACCTGTCTACTTGATTAAGCTCAACAAGTTAGATCAGAAGCAGGAGTCTAGTGAAGGACATTCTTGGCTAAATGAATACGCGGACATATTTCCTGAAGAGTTAACAGAACTCCCGCCTCAAAAAGAAGTGGATCGTGAGATCAAACTAGTACCAAGAGTTGCGCCAATTGCAAAGAGACCTTATAAAATGTCCATCATGGAAGCAATTGAGCTGAAGAAACAACTCAAGCAACTGCTAGATCAGGGCTACATCTATCCTAGCAGTTCACCATGGGGAGCTCCCGTACTATTCGAGAAAAAGAAAGATGGAATGCTTCGACTGTGTATTGATTATAGAGGGTTGAATCAATCAACTGTCAAGAACAAGTACCCTATTCCTAGAATAGATGAGCTTCTTGATCGTCTTCAGGGTGCCAAGATCTTCTCCAAGATTGATCTTAGGTCTGGTTACTATCAAATAAGAATCAATGAAGAAGATATCCCAAAGATGGCCTTCAACACAAGATATGGGCACTTTGAGTTTCTAGTTATGTCATTCGGGCTTACGAATGCACCTACCACCTTCAACAAGTTAATGCAGGATATCTTTAGGCCATATCTTGATGACTTCGTACTCGTCTTCTTCGATGACACTTTAGTCTATTCTAAATAGGAGGAAGATCATGAACCCCAACTTCGAATTGTCCTTGAGACAATGAGGGCACATAAGTTGTATGCTAGGATGAAGAAATGTGCATTCTTCAAGCGTCAGATTGAATATCTGGGATGCATCGTTTCAGCAGAAGGAATCTCAGTGGACCCAACCAAAGTCAGAGATGTGCTAGAATGGCCAATACCAACAACTATCAAAGAAATACGTAGTTTTCTTGGATTGACAAGATGGTATAGGGTCTTCATAAAAAACTATGCTTTGATTGCAGCACCTCTGAGACGGGGACTTACTGAAGAAGCAAACATCCATTGCATGGTCAACTACTGAACAATCTAGCTTTGATAGATTGAAGCAAAGTTTGGTATCAGCATCTATCCTAAAACTTCCAGACCTCAGTAAGGAGCTCGAGATAGTAACTGATGCTAGCACACTTGCCTTAGGATGTGTGCTCATGCTGGAATGGCATCATGTAGCATACTCTTCAAGGAAACTGAAGAGTCATGAGAAGAATTATGCCACCCATGATCTAGAATTGTTAGTTGTCATCCATGCTCTAAAGCTTTGGAGACACTACTTGTTGGGTAACAAGTTCACTCTAGTGACGGATCATAAGAGTCTCAAGTGGATCTTTACCCAGAACAAGCTCAACATGAGGCAACATCGATGGATTGAAGTGCTGGAGGAGTATGACTTTGAAATTAAGTACCGACCATGAAAAGAGAATGTAGTTGCCGATGCACTCAGTCACAATGCATTCCTTAATTCTCTAATCTTGCAAAATCCATCAATAGCTAGATCTCTAGCCACAAAGGTATCCATGCTAGACAACCCAATACTAGAGTTATCTAGAGAGGAAGCATGCTATGATCCACCCTATCAAAAGATACTAAGGGAGATCTCTATCAAGGATCAGGACCAAAAGCTGTAGGCTAAGTATCATGAACTCTCTATCAATAATGGACTTGTCTATTATAGAACGAGGCTATGTATACCGGCAATCCAATCACTTAAGCAAAAGATATTGTGGGAAGCTCATGATTCCCCTTTCTCAGGACATTCTGGCTATGCCAAGACTCTCAATGCAGTTAGAAAGAGCTACTATTGGGAGAGGCTTAAAGGTGACGTTCTCAAATATGTCATTGAGTATTTGTCTTGTCAATGTATCAAAGCCAAACATGTCAAGATGCCAGGTAAGTTACAACCACTTGACATTTCCCAAATGAAATAGGAATTCATCAGTATGGACTTTGTTGTTGGCATACCCCAAGTTCAGGGAGGATACAACTCCATCATGGTTGTGGTTGACATGTTTACTAATGTTGCACACCTTATTCCAATAAAGACAAACTATAAAGCTTCAGACATTGCAAGGTTGTTTATCAATGAGATATTCAAGCTACATGGGCTACCCAGAAGAATCATTAGTGATCATGATTCTCTTTTCACATCACATTTCTAGAGAGCTATCTTTGAAGTCATTGGGACTCAAATCTCTTTTAACCATGTACTTGATGACCAACAAGTTGTAATGCCTAGTCAAGGAGTCCTTGAACTAAGGCCTGATAGGATCTTAGATGTTAGGGAGAGACAACTGAGATCTAGAACCTTGAGAGAATGCCTCGTCTAGTGGAAAGATTATCCCGAGGAGGAGGATGCCACTTGGATAGACGAAAGCACTCTCAACCATCAATATCCCCAATTTATCTCGAGATGAGGACATCTCGATTCCTCCAAGTGGGAGATAATGTAATAATTCCGATTTCTAAATAAACACATTCTTCATATGAACCTCCTCTTAGAAGGCCAAAAGGATAAAATAATGGCAATTTTTTTAATTATTATTCTCCTTTTCCCCCAGTCGACTGTCATGCTGGAGGAGAGGGGAATAGCATGAGTGAATAAGCTCCTTGCTCGAGCTTGCAAGGGGGTGAATGCCATGCAAAATGGCACGTGGAGGGAGGGAGGTACCTCTCCCTCTCCCTATAAGAACCATGGCCAAGGGAGTTGGAGGGGGGAATCACTACCGTAGAGGAGGGAATGAGAGGCTGAGGTCATTACGGCAAACATCGAGAGGAGGAGAGGATAAATGCCGCACCGCTCTACTGGCCGAGAGGGAGGAGGGATTGACAAAAAAAAATCTGCAGCTGCAGTCGTCATCACGCCGCCTGAGGGAGTCGTCTTCCTCCACGTGCTTTTTGGAAGCTTCTTGAAGCTTCTAAGAGGGTTGTCATAAGCCCCCTTTCATATTGCACCCCTCCCACAAATTGTTTCTTGTGGGCTTTCTCCTAGGCCTTGTTCATGTGGGTTTGATAACCCCCCCGGAATCCAAAGCCCTTACTGTGGTTCTTATACCCCCCTGCCCCCGGGATTTTTCCATCCATCCCCTTGCAAATTCCACATAACCAGTGAGGTTTCCACACAAGTCCTCAAATCCCTTCTCGTGGACTTTCCCCCACCCACACGTTATCTTAAAAGGACTTCTTAGGGACTTTTATAAACCCTTTCCAAAGGGGTCTTTATAACCCTGATTTCTAAGCTACTTTTTCTCCCTTTTGCATACCACAAAGCTATTTTCTTTTCCCCTTTCCATGTATACAATTTGCAACCCCAGAGCTTCTACGAAAGGAAGGAAAATTTCATAAGTTCCAGTTTTAAGGTTCGATTCTGAAGGATGGTGGAATCACAAAGGGAGTTTCACGTGCAAAGGAGACGGCCAACATCATAAATGTGTGTCCAAGGCGGAAAGGCCGAATTCGCAATGGCTCCTAAGAAAGCACAAGGCGCAACCGTCGGAGGATCGTCTCCTAACATCCATGTGGACATTTCACCACAAGTCCAGGTTCTTCTTCCTAAATTTGATTAACGTCGTAATATTTCAATTATGCCTGGATCATTTGAGGAATTAAGATGCATGTTTTTTCGATTGAAAATACTTTGGCTAATAGCTCACAATTGAGGGATTCGATCATTAGTATTTTTCAATAAAACGAACAAAATAAAGTGAGCATAAGATTTCTATGAATTTCTAGCAAGTGGTTTTATGCATTAATTAGATTAATTAATGCCCATCTTTACAAAAGGGAATTATGATAGTACACTTCAGCATGGAAGGAATAAACCGCATATCGCATTATTGAACATCTTTTTCGAAGTGATTCTTAAAGAAAGTTGCTAGCAACCATAGGAAATTGCTAGGGCTGCATGAAGAAGATTTAACTCTAGGCAAGTGGCCTAAAAACTCAAATCAACGAAAGGTTGTGTAAGTTCAGCATACGACTAATTCATTCAAAAATGAAAGTAGAAAAAGGCTGCTTGTTTAAACAAAAAATCCTAAAGCTTAGTAGTATGAATCTTGTTTGCATGTTACACGATGATCAATTGGAATTATGCTATAACTTAACCTATGCTTTGATCTTAACCCGAAAACGGGTTTGTAAATCAACTTATGCATAGGTAATGAATCATGTGGTTACGAAAATGGTAGAGTAATTATCCTCAAGAATAGACAAGTAAAATTGATTAGACCTAAACACCTAAAAACCACGAGGGACTCGTTTAGGAAGGGTTAGTTCAATGCAACATATCCCAAAGAGCTAACTAGGGTTAGCATATTGAGGACATTACCTAATCGCTTTTATTGCTAAAGCTGAAACTCTTAAACCTAAAGACTTGGCCACATTCATGAAATGTAGGGACAATAGGAAACACTTGCGAGAGACGATCTAGGGCTTCTACCCTAAGGATCTCTCGTTAAAAAGACGAAACTCGGTTTGAACTTGGAAATAATCATGATTTCGTGAGTTTAAGAGTCCATTCGATGGGTAAATAGTCCCATACTTTGATGTGTCACTTGTACAACAAGCTGCAGTGTAATATGTAAAATGCTGAAAATTTTATGGTAATTTTTCTTTTAAAATTCACCGTCGGCGATAGTCATGCTGGAGGATGGAGAAGGAGCTAGTAGGCTAGCAAGCTCCTCACTCGAGCTTACTCGGCCTCATGGTCATGCAGGGCGACACGAGGGGAGGGACGATTTCCTTCCCTCTCCCTATAAAAACCCTCACCTAAGGGAACGCCAAGGGAGAGGGAGAAGACGATGCTGCCAGTCATTGCCGTGGGGTGAGGAGGAAGGGAAAGGCGGAACGAGCCATGTGAAGGGAGAGAGCTGCCAGCTGACACAGCAGCGTCGCCGCCTACAGCCGTCGACCCCGATTCGCAGCGCCGCCTGCCCGTTGCCAACGCGGCGTTGAAACGCCCCCTGCCACGTTGAAGCATAGAAGCTTCTTAAAAGAAGCTTCTTAAGGGGGCTAATTAAGCCCCCTTTCACCCCCCCTCGTGTCCCCTTTTATTCCCCGCGGGTTTTTAAGACCCTTAAGCCCCATTTATTCCCCCCCCCCCTTCGGTTTTATCTTCTTAAGGGCCTTTCACCCCCCTTATTCTATCTTTCAAAAGCCTTATTATTACCCCCGTGTCCTAAAAATCCCCAAGGCCTCCCTCTTATGTATTTCGGAACCTCACCCCTCCTCGTGTTTAAAAGATCATAAGCCTCTCTTTTTTCCCTATAAAGAGTGGGCTTAGAAGTCCTATTATTACTTTTCCCTCGTGCTTTTTAAAGTCACTTAGCCCTTTCCTTGAGTCCCCTTTTCGTATTTTCTAAACCCTCAAGCCCCCTTTTCCTTGGAACTACACCCTCGTGCTAATCCCTCAAAACCCCTATCCCTTACCTTGGAACCAACCCTATTTCTGCCGTGTTAAAACCTTCCCTAGTCCTTCCCTTGTGGCATATTGAAACCCCTTCCCTCCAAGTTGACTTAAGGTCCTTCGACCTTACTTATAACTTTTACAGTTACTCTATTTTCTCATCCACACCTTGTGTTTTCCATCCCTTTTTCGTTCCTTGTTTGAACGAGTCATTAATAGACCATTTAGCCTTTCCATGGCTTCAAAGAGTCTTAGTCGTAGAAGACTCTGAAACACCCTTTCGAATTTCCCCAACTTCCAAGGATGGAGCCTTCCAAAAATTACTATCGACGGGCAGTGCAAGGGAGCAACGGTGAACTCCAAAGAAGAATTGTAAAGCTGCTTCCACGACCAAACGACTACAATTGTGATGCCTCCTAAGAAAGTCCAAGGCGCAGTCGCGGAAGGGTCATCTCCCGGTATCCATGTGGATATCTCACCCCAAACCCAGGTTTTTCCTTCTTAATTTTATATCGTTGTAATTCAATCATGCAAGATGAATTGTTAGGGATATGATAAATTTTGTCCTAGTTGTTCACGACGAAGGAATTTAGTTTAATGGAACATGCAAAATAAATAAAGTATAAACGTATTTTTTAAGAAAAATAGCATTATGCATTGAAATGAATTATGAGCAAGATATTTACCCATTAAAGTAGTATACTTCGGTTAAGCCTAAAAGGTATAAAGTTGCATCTTGCACTATTAACCCCTATTCGTTTTACAAACGAATCATCATGGAAAGTGCAAATCATGAAAGGATTCTTACGATGCTTAAACTCTAGGAAGTTATCATTACTAACTGCATAACTTAGCAAGGGAAAGGTTGCTTATTTGGCATGAGTTTTGTTCGCAAGGAAAAGGGAAGATTAATTGAATTAACCTAACCTCAAATCGATAAAGTTTAGGATTGAAAAATCAATTGACACATAGATCACAAATCATGCGAAGGTGATCTCGATATTACCTTCTAAAGTTAACCAAATTAATATAGACTTAGAAATACCTATACTGCGAAATATTCATTGGGAATGAATTAAAATCCAAGAAACGTTTATACCTCAAATACTTGCCCACATTCCCTGATTGTAGGGTCAGTAAATTGTAAACGTAAAAGAAACTAGGGTTTTTCCCTGAGTTTCTTAAAAGAAAATAATAAAGCTAGGAAACCCTAGGTCTAACAACATCAACTTAAAGAAACTGAAATGGATTGTTTCGTAACTCCATTATCGCATAGTACGATGCAGGACTTGCACAGCAAGTACGGAGTCATATGGTCTTGTGATTGAATCACAAGAAGAAAGGCTAAATTCTCGCAACAAGGATGGCGGGTCCTTACGCAAGTTATCTTGCAAGAGGATGTATACTTTGATATCCTTCTGAGTAAGGAAGGTTAAAAAACTAGAAACTGAAGTATCCAATGAACTTTAGGGTTTGACCAAGTTGGGTTAATAGGGTAAGGCCTAACCCAGAATATAAGGGATGTTGCCAAGTTGCAAGACACCCCGGATCGAGTGCTGGATGCATTCGAACGGAAGGATTCCCTCCTTAGCAGTTTGCCAACAACAAAATCAATCAATGGAAATGTTTGTGCTTGCTAGAGATTTTAGAGACTGTTTGACTTGTTTGACCAATCAATTACAAAATAAATAAGTATCTATACTTCAAGTTGAAGGCCTGAAGGGAGAGGCAGCTTCAGTTACCCCCAACTGCCTGCCTGACCCTAAGCAAGGGGGTTGTTGACCATGCGGGGAACGTGGACCGAACCCGCCGTGAGAGGTCTCTCTGTTGAGTGCTACTTGGAGCAGGAGGACACTTGGGTGCCAGGAGGGGCTATGGTCGTAAATCCCTTGCCTTCCGGGTCTTGCACAAGAGGCTAACGTAACTTGGGATTGGATCTCAAGGCCCACATACTAGTTTTCGGGCGGAATCTTGGAATAGTGATCCCTGTGGATTGCTGGATAGCCTTCCGGCAGATTCTGGATAAGCCTACGGGCAGAACTCTTGTATTTCAAAGTTAAATATGATGACCTGTTAATAAAGAACTTGTCTGATATTGTTTTTCTATGTCAAGTAATAAGATTACGTGAAGGAACTAGTGCTTAACGGGTTAATTAAAGAAGATGGTTGTTACATGTCCAACTAATGTGTTAGATAACTACATAACTAAAACAACCTAAGAAAAGTGCAGAGGATGGGCCATGGGTCCGTCCTACGGTTGGGTGGTCCCGGTTGACCGGGAAATTTTCTCAAATCACGAAGAACAGCGGGATGATCGTCAAAGGACACGAACAACAAAAGCGTTGACCTAGAGTTATGTCTTAACCCGATTTCCGTTGTTTTAGAAGGAATGGGACTATGCCTTATGGCAGAGAGGTTGAGATTTTCATCCCTCTCGTTTTCCATTCTCCTTGAACCAAGTGCAGCGTGAATCCACTTCAGACCTGGCGTTTCTGCGTAAAGTAGTTTGCTTGGGTCCGACGCTAGTTGCTGTTAGGAAATGACCAATCAGGAAAACCCTAATTCAGGTCGATCCTATGTGGGAATGGCCGAAATACTTCCGCTATGTGGCAAACGCGGAAAGCCCTAGATTGCAAATCCCGTAACATTCCATGGGAGTGCCAGGCGGAGCTTTCTAGACTTCCTTTCCGACGGACTGCTGGCGTGTCCTGGATGATACTAGTGGACACGTTACAGTTGGTATCAGAGCCGACCAACAACGGAATTATTTTTATGAAATTATAATAAGATGAAGTAAAGCAAATGTTGATGTCCAAACATTTCCTTACCTTTAATGCTGTCTTGCATATTTACAAAGCGTGGAACAAGTTCTTGGTATTTCGAGTCGTGTTTATGACTGCAATGCATTCTCTGCATTATTGACAAAGGGTTGAGATGAAGAACATCCTAGAGCAGATCTATAATCCATCACCTTTGTACATGCAACGAAGGTGGACGAGTGCTTCAGGAATATACTATATAGCCGCTCACCGGTTTGCTTATCTACAGACCAATCTAAAGAGGCCGATCAAGTGGTTGGAAGACCTGAAAGTCGTGAAGCTGTTCGTTTTTTTGGAAGCTCACGTAAATTCAAATTTACATATTCGAGGTCGGAGCGTTGAGATGAACTCATATGTATATGAGGAAGTAACCCATGTAATCCCTGCCGACAGGATTAAAGTGTTGGGCTGCCATGAGAAGTATGGATTCCAACGGAAAGGATATCCTCAACTTCCAATGACTTATCGATTCTTGAAGATCCATGACCCAAAACCTTACTATTACACAGTTCCTGTAGATAAATGCAACACAACGTTGTTCTCCCCAAACTAAATGTAGCAGTTGGCTTATCATCGCATGAAACATTGTATTCAAAAGGGCTATGCCCATATAAATACAAATAAAGACTTCTTTTTATCAATGTCTGGTTGTGCATAAGAGTTGATAAAAAGTTAAGTAGCTACATTGTTTACAAGATAGTTGAATTAAAGATGTAATATAAATCAATAACAATTATCGTTTAATAACGTTAAGAAACCTTTATCCAGACACAACCCCAGGTACAGGTTCCTAATTTGCCTCCTACATCAAGTACTGCTATAATCCAGGAGAAGAAGTTCCTTCTCAAGTAGATTAAGCCACCCGAGTTTGACGGGAGAGGCAGATTCGTCCAAGCTGATGCTGAAATTTGGATTGAATCCATGGAGGATTACTTCGAAGCAGCCGGTACTGCACCCGCCAATCAGGCTATGCTCGCCAAGTTAAAGCTCATCGGCGAAGCCAGACTTTGGTGGAAGCAATGGTGCAACGATCAAGGAATCAGAGAGGGATCCGTTACCTGGGAGAAGCTGAAGAAAGTCGTGTAGGGAAGATACTTGCCACCTGCATATCGCACTCAGAAGATGAATGAGTTCTACGAGCTAAAACAACTGGGACTCACTCTTGATGCATACTACTCTAAATTCGTCTCACTTTTAAAGTATGCACCACAGATGGACATGACATAGCAGGTGTCCAAATTTTGTGTGGGTTTAGATCCACCAGTAAATACCCGTCTCAAATCTATGCATCTATCAGATCTTCAGGATGCACTCATTTGAGTGGCACCTATAATTCAGGAGGTACAGTCTAGACCAAGGGGTAACAAAGCTTAGTCTTAGGCACGCTAGAGACTTAAATGCTTTTCCCACTCTATTAGCTCCACATTGAGCTAATAGCAATTGAGGACAATTACTATCCCACCCCGGGGGTATGATGCCAGGAGGCATATTTCACGGTGGATTCCATGTCACGGTGGATTCCATGAGGTTTTGCGGTGGATTCCGTAAAATTTTATTATTATTACCGGGACTCATACACAAAGTGGATTCTTTGTGCAAGAAGTCGATGGGGACCCCTATCCTTTTCGGGTGTTTTGTAAATTTTGTGTGTACATGGGTGTGTTGAGAGTGAAAAAAGACTGAAATTTTGACTGATTTTTGTTGTTTTTGAGGTCTGAATGATTGATTTTTTATGGATTTAGAGTGATGTATGGTTGTAAGGAAAGTATTTGAGAGTTTTTTGGATGATATTGATTATGTTTTGGAATTTCATGATGATTCTTAGTGGAGATATGAGGTTCTGTGATGTTCTGATAGGTTCTGTATAGCTTTTGTTTTGTTCTAATTGTCTTCTGTATGAAGCATGGATTGATGATTGATGAAGATTGAGATCGTTTGAAAGCTTATTGAATAGTTTTAAAGAGTTTGGAATGGTTTGAGTATGAGTTATAAGGTTCTGATGACCTTCTGTAGATCTTCAATAGAGTCTCTGTCTCTGCTCTGTCTCTGTATTGTAACTGTACTGTAGTTGTTCTGGTGTTGTACTGTCACTGTTCTGTAGACCTTCTGTAAGTATTTTGAAGAATGTATGTGTGACTTTGGGAAAGTTTTCTAATCTTTGGAAAGGATGAATCTAAGTTCAAAAGAGCTAAAACAAGTGGAAGAAACAGTTGCTGAAGACCAAAGAGAAAACTAAGTGACAGTGACAGTAGTGAGCTATGAAAAGACACTGTAGTGGCTCTAGTGACTCTTCATATCAGACATACCTCTTGGGAGGTGCATCCATGACCTAAGAAGCATTATTGAGGATTATTATAAGAGCATTGTAGTGAGGATATGATGTACTATAGAGAGAGAGAGAGAGTTAGAGATAGTCAATTTTATCAAAACAATGTAACTATATGTGAGAGATTGAGAAAGAGAACTATGAAGACATTGAAGATGAATAATATGTGATTGATTTTTATTCAAATATGGTGTATTTCCTTCTGTTCTTTGTTCTATTGATTGATTCTATGAAGATGTTGAAGATTATGATTGATTCTATCAAATCCGTGCGAGATATCTACTATGATGCTATGTGAAGAATTGATGTTTTCTTTGTTTTGATGATCAAAAGAATGAAATAAAAGCTTATTGATGTTACAAGATAGATTTTCTTGCAAAAGAATTCCCTTTTCCTTGGTGTTCCTCTTGGGGCTCCATGTTTTTGGTGCGCATTCGAGGAAACTTGCCATCAACAAGGATTAGAAGAGGCTGAAATTGAAGGAAATGGCATTGCCAAGAAGAGGAGAATTCAATGGATGTTTGCAAAGTTCTTTCTTCCACTGAAGAGTTGGAATTTCTCATAATCAAAGCCACTTTCCACAAGAAGTTCATCCCACAATGGCGGAAACATATCACTAACATGATGCATGCTCTATGTGGTGGACTGTTTTCTCTTCCTATTGAAGCCGCAGAAACTTGCATCTTGGTGGCAAACTGTTTGGGAACAAATTGAAGAGCAGAAATAGATAGAATGACCATCCATAGAAGATTTGGCATTCATTGAGAAGTTTCTAGACATCATCAAGTGGGAGATTGTGAAGAAGCTTCAGGAGTCTTGGTCTGTGAAGGTTCACGAAGACAAGAAGGAAAAGAGTTGGAATTTGTTTGTGGATGCTCAAGAGCAAGATACATGGGATGCTTGGTGCAGTGATAATCTTCTGTTTCTCCAATTAGCAACCCACTGGAAGTTGGTAGACAGAGTGTTTTTCACAACATACACTGTTGAAACCCTCAGAAGCTGTCATTATTATAATGACGCAACAACAATCCTAAGGAGAATGAGTTTTGATACTTTCAAAACAGAATATCTTCCCCTATGTAGTGGTTTGAAAGCTGAATTCAGAGATGTTGAGAAGAAGGAAGTAGAAGAGATGTTGGCCAGAGAATCTATCAGAGATTAAAGCCCCCTTTAATACTATCATGTTGAGTCAAAACCAACTGGTTGAAGCCAACCCCTTGATGAATGACGCAATAAAGAGGCAAGCATTAGAATGAGTCCAGAGATACGTGAGAAGAGAGAAGGTAAAAATCAAAGCTAAGAACAAGCTCGCAAGCAGAAGCGGCCTTTGACGCCCTAAAAGCACTCTTTACAGAAGTCCCCATGGCGACTCAAGGTCCCCTTCGTAGTCAGATTCATCCTGAAAATATTGATGACAGGCCAGCAAATGTAGTCCCATTGCCAGTTTTTAAGGGAGAGTACAATGAAGACCCTAATCTTCATGTAGCAGAGTTCATGGTAGCATGTGTGGCTAACAATGCCAGAACCCCAAAGTATTGGTTAGGAATATTCCCCACCACTTTCAAGGGCGAGGCGTTTCAGTGATATGAGAGACAAGCAACAGGAACTTTTGGCACATGGGACGACCTGAAGTTGGCCTTCCTCACTAAATTCAGGCGTGAAGGTTTGGAACAGCGAATGCGAGAGGAGTTCATGAACCTAAGTCAGTCCTCTAGAGAAAGAGTAGAAGCTTATGTCTCGTTGTCAAGCATTTTTCTGAAAACTGAAATCCCCTAGTCAAATGGTACTTAGGTTTGATTTTTTGCTAGTTTAATTGTTGTGTGACAGTGTGTTTTGTTATTTTAATTCGATTTATTGTGTTTGTCTAGCTTAGAATTTGTTTCTGTCATTTTGTTTGATTTTTTGAGTGTGAAACTTGATAGCCTTGGTCGAGTTTGGTATTTTTTTGAACAGGATAAAGTTGGAGTTTGCTATTAGCTACCAAACATTGAAGAGCTAGGTATGTATTCTTGTTGTGACACTTGCACATCACAGAGATTAAGGGTTCACGACCACTTCACATTGCACTTATTGATGCATTGCACTGAGGGGTCGTCTCCTGTCCTTATCAAATGTTTCCATGCCATGGGTTGGGATTAAACACATTTTGCACCATCATTGAGCACTAGCATGGCATGAGGTCCACTACAACTAGATGCAGTAAAATTTAGATGCACGTGCACATGAGAGAGCACCTGTCATTGAGCACACACATTTCTTGCACACACCATTTGGGATGTTCATCACAAAGTTAGGAACCTCTGGTTGAGAGTGTGAGGTGGTTGGGTGAGTTCGAGGGTCGTGAAGGGCGCCATCAATTGTGAGAAGGGTTGTTCATGTTTGGTCAACATCTTGAGGATCATCATCTTCTAGAGTGATGTGAGATTATGGGTGGGTGGAGCGGAGTATGTCATATCTTCTTATGAGAGTTGAGAGGTGAGGATAAGGAATTTTAAATTAATAAGGAAATTTGTTTGCATTTTTCATGACGCACGATCACATCTAGATAGGCTAGGCACGATTCTTCAATGCATACATTATTTTTGTGTGTAGCATGGATTGATTAATTGCATATCATAGAACAATTGCATTTTTTTAATCAAATCATGTATGGTTGAGCATGGAGTTCTTTTTCAAATCATATTTCTGCTAGGACACATTGCATAAAATAAAATTCCAAGAATGGCTTCGATCCTAGCATTCAGTAAGATACAGCTGCTCAGATTGAAGAAGGAATTTAGGGCACGGGCAAAATCTGCTGTTTCCATGGGTACTACAGCTGTTCCAGTAATACATGATAGGTCGAGTTTGTGGTTGAAGGAAGGCACTGCTGATCAGGGCAGTGAACATCCTCAAAATAACCAATCAAAGTATACTGGAGGACTTGATGCCACTGTAATAATGATAAGGCCAACCCTACATAGTTCTAATTTTGGAAACTCTAGCTATCTTGAACATACTCAAAGTGATGTGGTAGGAGCATGGCCAGGAACAGTAAGGGTATAAATGCACAGCCTGCTTCCCAGAGCTCTCAGTCTAATAATCTAAGGAACCAGACTGATTCAGATGCAAAGCAGGAAGAAGTGACTTCTACTGAGAGGGGCAGCCCTTTCTGGGTTCCAAAGATGAAGAGTGATATGTATATTAGTCCTGTGGAATAGGACAAGGGAGAATCAGGTGATGTTTGGGATGTTCCTGGGTCTACTGTTGCTATGGCCGAGGAGGGAGTATGTGTTAATTCTCATGATATTGACGGTGCAAAGGCAGTTGAAGGGGATAAAGAGGATAGGCAGAAGGAGTTGCCGCATGTGAACACAACAATTGAAGAATCACACCCCTTTACATGGGGTGAGGCAGATGCACAAGAGAAGCTACCTTGGTCATCTGCTCGTCCCACCCTTGTAGATGTTGTTTTGGAAGATTCGGACAATGGTGTTAGGCTTCTTGTTGGTGGCCAGCCAGTGGAGCCTAGTGGATGGGGCGAAGATGTTGAAGCAGTGCTATCGACTTCCTATGAGCTCAAGCCACCTTCAATCTCCTATGAGCTGAAGCCCCTTGAAGCTGTCCTAGAAGACTTTGAGGATGGCAAAAGGTTGCTAGTTGGTGGCTGGCCAGTTAAGCCTAGTTGGGATCAATCGGATACAGATTGGCTACAACCTGGGAGACTTTCTGGAGTTCATGATAGCAGAACTGTGGAATCATGCTTGGAAAAGTGCCACTTTCTCGACCCGCCTTTGCGAAGTGGTTTTCAAAGTACTTGCAAGGAAAAATCAACGGTTGAAGTACCTGCATCAATGCTTGGGTGGCGTAGTTTCTCGGGTATCGCATTTGATGCTATGTTGTGTCCAGTCTATTGCCTTATTACAGTCACAGTATCAGTGTCGGTCACAAGCAAACCATGTCATGGTGTATTCTGTAACCTAGGCTCTTACAACTGCTTCATCGCATCTTCTTTTTGTCCCCTCATATTAATGTTTATTTCTACAGAGGTTCTTGATCCCGCTGCACTTCGGGAAGTGATCAAAAACCACCTGTATGACCGAATAATGCAGTGGAATGATTCGGGTGCCGCAGAGGCATGGTGTGCAGCACAGACAAGGCGCATGGCAAGAGAGAAGGCACTCCATTTGCTCGCCTCTCTAGAGCACAATCAAATGCGCAAGAGGAAGCTAGCATGGCCAAATCTGTGAGTAGGAAGGGCTATGGCTGAGGCAGACTAGGGCATTAGCATCTCTTTCCTGGAAACTCGCTTTCCAGACGCAACAGACTGGAAACTCACCAGAAACTATAAGAGACGATATGATGAGATTCACAATGTTCAGAAGAGTGTGGATGATCTTGCACCAATTGACCAAACGCTTGGAAAAGAACATGAAGAAAAGATAAAGGTTAAGAACATTCAGAAATAATGGGCACTGGCATCTCGCTTAAAAGAATGGAAACCCAAGGCCAGTCCTCCCTGCAGCATGACTGAATAGGCCACTGCTCTTATGATCCCTACGACACTTGCTTCTGCAGGCCAAGGTTTTTCAGAAAACAAGCTTGATAATCCAGGCATGATTCCACAGGCTGCTTAGCGCTTTTGCGCCTGAGGCATGCAGAGTAAAGTATTTCTCCATCGAAGATCGGTACATCAGCCTGAAGAGAGAGAGATAGAGAGAGATGCAGCCTCTGGATGAGCAGGACAGTTTCCAAAAACATGAAGCATTTCCCAAAACAAACGCGTTAAAAAAACATGGAGTTTTAATAGCTTTAAACGCTATTTTATAAAGCTTAAACTTTCAATGTTTAAAAAAATAATGTGCCTAAGCGTGTTAACGTTTCACCTTGTAAAAAGCCTAAGGCTTTTTGGGAAAAGCAAACACTTCTTCAACGTAAGAGAGGATGCAAAAACTATAAAAGGAGAGGAGAGTAGAGAGTTAGGGGCCCCTGCCCTTGTATCTTCTTGTCATCTTTTGAGAGATGTGAGAGGAGGGTCGCATGCGAGAGATATTTGGACGTGCTATTGTGGAAAAGGAAGAAGTTAGACTTTGTGGTGCCAAGCTTTAGATCGAGGCTATCAAGGTATGAGAATAAAATTTATTTAGTTGTCAAAATTTTGGATATTTTCTTAGGGAGTTGTCTTGTGTGGTTGTGAGTTTCGTCGAATATTTAAATTTTCCTAGTTGAGTTGTGCATTCGACAAGGTCAAATACTTTAACCGGCACTCTTTTACATCTTGTTATAGGGTTGCGAAAGACGTTAGTTCTCGTTCACCGCTCGCATAACATCTCTTTTTTGGTGTCCCCATTGGGGAGTGCCAAAATTTTGACTTTGTTCGAGATTTGTGGATTGTTTGCTTGTTTTGAATCATTTTTAAATGGCAAGTTCTTTTCCTGAATTTTATGGCAAAAAAGGAGAGGATCCTCAGCGATTCCTCGAGAAATTAGAGCTTGGATGTATTATCCAGCGAATAAATGACTCAGCACTGAAACTCCAAATTCTAAAATTTCAATTGTTAGATGAAGGTCGTAACTGGTTTGAAGATTATGGAAAGACCCTTAGACTAAGAAATCCTCCTGTTCCTATGGAATATGAAGCAACTAAACAAGCATTTCTTGACCGTTTTAAAGAAACTGAAACTTCACATGACCTTTGGAGAAAAATAGAAACATGCCAAAAGAGAGAAGACCAGACCATGGAATTTTTTGCCATAGAGTATGCTAGACTTTGGGATCGTTGGAATGTATCTTTAGGCCCAGGAGAGAGAGCCCCATAAATGTTAAAAATTAAAAATTTCATTGAAAAATTACAAGGAGATACGAGGATAAAATTGGAAATTAAAGAACCTAGTACTTTTGATGAAGCTATAATGATTGCTATAGAAAAATAGAGAAATTTTGAGAAAACTAAAAAAAGAGAGACATTTAGAACACCTATAGAAAATAGAGACCAAACTTGGCAAAGGGAGAAACAAAATTATCAAGTGTTAGCTAGACAAAATACTCAACTAGCACCAGAAGTTGAAGATTAATTATCTGGTCAAATGCAAAACATGAGGCTAGGAGCATTAAGAGGTCGACCCTTAGGAAGAGGTAATGGAGGACTAATAGGACAACCAAATCAAGAAATTTTGAGAGGAGGAAATGGTAGAGGATATTTTTGTAGACAAATGGTAACTTGTTATTCATGTGGAGAGATAGGTCATATAAGTACAAACTGTCCAAATCCACCAAGGGCAATGGGGGATATGTATCCTTTACCTCAAAATTTGCCGAATAGACAGAATGATTTTGGGATAGAAATAAAAAATGATTCTACTTCTCAAGAATCTAAGTTAAAGGAGGAAGAGAAAGGAAAAAGTGCCATAAATTGTATTCTTTTAGAAAATTTAAAAAAAGAAGAAGAAAATAAAACTGTTAATGTTATGCCTGCAATTAAAAGAAGAAGAGATGCTGAGAGAGATGAACCTGAAACTAGTAAGGATGGTGAGGAAAGAGGGAGAAAAACAAAGAGAGGAGAAAAAAAAGAGAGAAAAGAAGAAAATAAAATGAGAGCACCTAGAAAACATTGTCATACTACTGATATTCCTTTGGGAGAAGGAGAAAGTGACTATGATCTAAAGAAAGATATGATGGGTAGGAAAGCTGATATATCTTTTGCTTAGTTGATGGAGTTGTGCCCTAGGATGAGAGGGCAATGGAAGAAATTAGTAAATCCAAAAGGGAGAGAAAGGAAAAAAGGTACCTGTAAGAGTTTTAAGTAAAGAGGAGTTACCGGTTATTTGTCCTATAGTAGATGCTTGGACAAAAACCAAAATATAGGAGAGGCATATATAGATGGAGGAGCACAAGTTAGTGTGATTACCCAAGCATGTGTAGAACAGTTTGGACTTCGAATAGTGGCAGGATCTGGTTTTAGAATTAGGCTTGCAAATCATGCTAAAGTGAAATGCATAGGAATAATTCAAAATCTTGAAATCAAGGTTTATGGAGTTGCCATGAAAATTACTTGTCATGTTATGCCAGCAGGGTTAGGAGTGTTTTCGCTTATTCTGGGTAGACCTTGGCTTAGGAAAGCATGAGCAATACAAGACTGGGGGAAAGGAATATTAACAATTTATGACCATAGAGGAGTAGCAAAGAAGTTTGATATGGCCTCGAGAGAGGAATTAGAGAATGAGGATACTAACGAGGAAGAAGAAGAGGAAAGTGATAGTACAGAAGAAGAAGATAAAACTGAGGAGGGTAGTTCAGAAAGTGATTCAAATCCAGAAATTTCATCTATAATAATTGAAAAAAAAAATAAAGAAGGAAATATCTCTAGGAAACAGAATAAGGTGAATAACTCATATAGAAACATCAATAGTTACAAGGGTATCAAGAAACAAAAAAAGTCCTAATTTAAATCTTCCTTCTAAAGAAAAAGGACTCTTGTTCCTGTTAAAAGACGAAGAATCAACATCAGAAGAAGAAAATTCAAAAAAAGTCCAAAACATAAATGTTAAAACCAAAGGAAATTAAAAAAATGGGTTTTTTAAAGATGATGAAGAAGAAAAATTAGAGGAATTAGAAAAATGAATGGAGTCACCACAAGTTTCAACAGAAAAAAGAGAGTTTTTGGAAAAAATTTTAAGTTAAGATTTGACAGATGGAGAAAGAAAACAATATCATTCACTTATAAATAAATATCCCAATCTTTTTGCAACTTCATACTTAGAAATCGGAGGAATGAAAGGGGAAGGGCTAAAAATAGAACTGAAAGAAGATGCCAAGCCAGTATGTCAAAAGTTAAAACCCCTAACTTCAGAACAAATATCAGTTTTGAAAGAAGAAGTAGATAAATTGTTGCAGGCTGGGTTTATTTATCCTGTAGAAGATTGAGAATGGGTAAGCACAATAGTTATAGCATCAAAGAAAACGGGAGGTTGGAGAATTTTTGTTAATTATAAGCCTTTACATGCCGTCACAAAAAGGGATCATTATCCGCTTCCATTCGTAGAAGAAATCTTAGGTTCAATCGTAGGTTTTGAAAGGAATAGTGTTTGTGATGGATATTCTGGATATTTTCAATTACCCATTGCTCTAGAAGATCAAAAGAAAATGACTTTTATAACACCATGGGGTTGTTTTTACTATAGAGTTTTACCTTTTGGACTTAGTAATGGACCAACCTGGTATCAAGGGAGGATAAATAAAGTGCTAGCACCTTACCTAGGAAAGTTTGTTAGAGACTTCATTGATGATATTTGTGTCCATAGTACAAGATTAGAACATTGTGAAAAACTTGGGAAAGTATTTGAAAGATTGGATAGTTACGGTTGTCAACTCAATCCAAACAAATGTAAAATAGCTCAACCAAAAGTGAAACTTCTTGGTCATATAGTTTCAGAAAATGAAATAGAACCTGATCGTGAAAAAGTAGAAGCTCTAATAACCTTAGTATCACCTATAGATACCAAAGAACTTATGACATTCATTCGTAAGGTAAGATATCTATCAAGATTCATTCCTTTGGCATCTCAGTTATTCTATCCATTACATATGGTAGCCAAGAAGGATCCTTTAGAGTGGACTAAAGAGGCTGAAGAAGTGTTTCAACAGGTGAAGGAAATTGTGAGTCATGCATCATTAGTTCAAGCACCTGATTGGGAAAAGGAATTATTTGTGAATCCTTTAGTTGGGGAAGATGCTATTGGAGCAATTCTAATGCAACAAGGAAGGAATTCTAGATATATGAGACCTATCTATTTCGCAAGTCGAGTGAAGTTGCAAATAGAAAAGCATATACAGAAATAGAGTTGGTAATGTTAAATGTAATATTTGCTTGTAGAAAGTTTAGGAGATATTTACTACCAAAATCCTTTACTATTTTAACAAGCTATACACTATTGCCACAGTTGGTGAATAACTCAAACTTATCAAGAAGAGTAATGAAATGGATAGTTGAACTAGAAGAATTTCAATATAGATTCCAGGTTGAGGATTCAACTAGGGCTACAATAGCAAACCTTTTAACCTATAGAGGAAGTTCTTTTTTACATAAAGGAAAATTTGGAGAAAAAGAAGAAGAAAAACCAGAAATAGAAAACTCATTCTTGATGTATTTTGACGGATCATATCATAAGACATACCAAGCATCTTCAGGAGGAATAGTAGTTTATGATCCTCAAGGAAATTTAATAAAAAAAGAAATAGTTAAACTTGAGGCAACAAGTAATAATGAAGTTGAGTGTGCAACCTTACAAGCAGCATAATAGAATTCGAAGAGATCTAAAGCAGTTTGAAGCCTGGAGTTTGAAACATATCTCCAAGGAAGAAAATTAGGAAGCTCACAATGCAGTCCAATTAGCAATTTGTCAAGTGTTTGTAATGAAAGCAGATTTTCCTCTCTATAGGGGAAGAGAAGCTCTTGACCTGGAAGAAGAATTTTTGTTAACATGAAAAGTACCTTCAAGTATTCAAAAAAACAAAAAGTATGGGTTTTTAAGAAGAGCTGGAAGATATAAAATGGTGAACGATGTTCTTTATGCTAAAGGAGTGGATTTAATTTTAAGAAGAGTACCCTGGAAGGAAGAAATATATCACATTTTAGAAACAAATCATGAGGGGGATAAAATAACTTTACAAAAGATTTTAACTAAAGGATATATGTGGCCAAGCATTCAAAAAGATGTTAATCATTGGTGCAAATCCTGTCATGAATGTCTGTTAACCCCAACACGAAGAAAGCAAAAGGAAGTGGAAGTGGAAAAGAAGTAGGGAAAAGGCGGAAAAAAGGTAGCTCGACTGAAGAAAGAAAAGGAGAAAAGGCCAAAAGCGCAAGGGGAACCTTAAAAGTCCAAGGCAAAGGCAAAAGGGGAAAGGCGCATTTTAAAATAAAAAGGCGCACCCTGAAATCTTGTAACAGAGCGCCGGGCTCTCACCCGTGCAATTTGTAAATGTAGACGGGCGGTGGACAGGAAGCTAGGAAGATAGAAGGACAATGGGAAAAATGGCCTAGGCTATGGCCGGCCATGTAAAAAGGGGAAAAGGGGATGACCGCCCAAAAGGGATTTAGGGTTTTGTATATAAAGTTGAAAAGTGAATGAGAAGCTCATTCTTGTGTGTGGCCAAAAGTGGCTCTCCTCTTCTTCTTCTTCTCCTTCTTCTTGCTTGCTTGAGCTTGTGCTTGAGAGAGGGAGTGTGAGAGTGTGAGGGAGTGAGTGTGTGAGGGTGAGGGACCGAGGAGGAGAAGCTCTCCATCTTCTCCTCTCTTCTTCTCTTCTCTTCTCTTCTCTCGTCTTGCTCGCGGACATGGAGCTTGGAGTGTGGAGCTTGAGGATGGAGCTTGCTTGAAGCTTGCACTTGGATTGTGGAGCTACCGGAGTGCGTGGGAGAGGAGGTAACTCAATCGGCATCAAGGTAAGCTCACTACACCCATAGATATGGATGGCGCGTCGGCTATGTGAGAGGTAGCCATTAGTGCTCGGCTTGGAACGCTTGAAACAATAAGCGGTCCGTGGGTCTTGGCGGTTGAGTGAAAGCTCCCACATTTTGGTTCCGTTTGCCGGGACCAACGGATTCAAGCCTTGAGCGCTTGCGCGCTTCGAATCGAGCATTGGAGTAGGGTTTTCCCCGAATCGGTGCTTGAGGTAGATAGGTAGGAAGCGAGAGGGTTGAAGAGGATATTCAATCTCCTTGGCAAGTAGGTTTTTTGCTTTCTGAGATTTATGGTGGAATGGAGTAGTATAGGTATTTAGTTTGTGTTTTGGATGCATTTAGGATAGGAAAAAAACAAAGAAAAAGAAGAAAAAAAAAACAGGCAAACAGTAGGGTTTTCTGTTGCTGTATAACAGGCTAAAACAGGGAAACAGGGGACCAGATTCAAGTTTCTGGGTAGGATAGGGATAGGAAACTAGCTGTAAGGCTCTGCAGTGCTGGGAAAGGACCTTAAGAGGCCTGGGAGGCCAGGACAGACCTCATTTCCTTGGTTTGCCTTGTGTGTGAGAGAGAGAGAGAGAACTTCTGGTTCACAGGACGAGGAAGCGCTGCCCAATTTCTAGGCGTCGGTGATTCGTGCTACCCCAGGTGAGTCTGGTGTTTTCCAATAGTGCTCTAATCAGATCTAGGAAGTCTATGGTGATTGCGTGTAGTAGACAGTAAGGAGGGGTCAAACGCGCAGGAATCGCGCCCGCCGCCGACGCACTCGGACCAACTCGCTGTGGTCCGATTCCCAGAATCGGACCACTCGAGTTTGGGAGTCGGACTGTCTGATTCCCAGAATCGGATCGCCTGACTGAGAGTGAGTCGGACCAGTCTGGTACGATTCCCAGAATCGGACCAGCCCGATCGGATGTGCCACGTGGCACTCGGACCAACCCATTCGATTTTGAGAATCAGACACTCAGACCAATCCGTCCGCTCGGACACTCGGACGAGTCCATAATCAGACCACTCACAATCGGACCAGGCCGTCCGAGTCCCAGACTCGGACCAGCCAGAATCGGACCTGCCAAAATCAGACCACCCTGTCCGATTCGATTCTCAGAATCGAACCACTTTGAAAATCGGACCACTTCTTGATCTGACTCCTAGAATCGGACGTGACCAAAATCGGACCACTGGTTCGATCGGACCCACCCAAAATCGGATGTCCGATTTTGATAATCGGACTCCTGAAAATCGGACATCTGAGAATTGGACAAAAAATTGTCAAAATCAGACAGGTATCTAGAACATAAATTTTGACACATCTAAACCCCGAGATTGACCCCAAAGGCTACTTAGAGCTAAAGGCACATCACAGATCCATCACCGGGCTAAAATTTAGAGCACATAGTTCAAAATTTGGCTATAAACGGTCCTCCAAATTGTGCATGGCTTTTACCGTAACGACCCTGCGGGCCGGGGGGGACTGCCCCCCCGAACCCCTGTAGAGGGGGCTCTGCCCCCTCCGCACCTCCCCCAAGTAGGTTGGAGAGAAAACGCGCGCTGTGACAGGACCTCCGAATTGGACCCTAGTGTAGCAATGGCTCTACACGAGCATGGATTCTCAATTACAAAAGAGCAGCTAAAAGCCCATACCCGAATAGAGACAAATAGAGACCCTAGAACCTCAATTGGCCAATGTAGCCATCAAGGGCAAAAAGGCCACACCACGAGAACACAAAGACATTGTGTTCATATCATGTCTAGTCAGAGTGAAATGCAACATCAGCAAGCTACAAATGCCACGATGACTAGACATGACACTTTTGACGAGAGATGTACCTTGAATAGCACTGCACTGATGATCCAAGACAGCAGTGGAGAATCCACATCTGGTCGTGCAGTCAAGGACTCAAGGGCATTTTTCAGAAGGCTTGAATTTACAAGCCAGGACCCGGAAGATGAAGACATAGTACCACCTGCTTATCTTAGGGTCAAACTCACCGCGAAAAGAGAGTATACTATTGATGCTCTAATTGATGAAGGAGCAGATTTTAACATCTTGACCTATGAATCATGGACCCGACTAGGCCCCAGAGCTCACACCGACTAGTGCAACTCTTAGCCCTTATGGGGGACACCCATAAGCACTCATAGGGAAGTGCAAAATCCTTGCGACAATTGAAACGGAAAGCTTGCCTATCCTATTTCACGTTCCTCCAAATAGTGCTAGTTGCGGGAAAGAAACCCTCCTAGGAAGACCCTTCAAAAGGGCGACCAAATGTGAGGCTGACTATGTAGCACAGAGGATACACCTGACACTACCGGGTGTAAGGATAGTCACAACCTTTAGCAATAGTGACCTCATCAAACCTCAAGGGAAGGGCAAGGAAGGTGCTGATGTAATAGTCAAGCCTACTAATGAGAGTAAGGACTTGTTGGAAGAGTTAATACAAGCACAGGTCGAACAATGAGAACCAGTGAGTGAGGCCATGCCGGAAATAAGAAGGTCAAGAGACAATGCCAAGGATGGAGTTGGGACTTACAGATATCATAGAAGACCACGAAAGAAGTCCAAGCCTTATAGACGGAGGCGTCGATGGAGAGCCAGCACAACGCCACGATGGATATCCAAGGCGTTGCTACATGCTCAAGGGTATTATGCAGGCAACCAATGGATTTGGGTACCAAAACCCCCTGTTATACCTCCTTTGTCGACTGAAGGCCAGGACGTATCAAGAGCAAAGAAGCGTAGGAGGAGATCTAAACGAAAAACCAAGCCCCAAGTCAAAAACACTGGAGTGACCGAGCCCCTCATGGTCGAAATCAAGAAACCCAATGGGACCAATTGGAGGGTAGATTCTTAGCCTAGTGTGCTTGACAAGCAGAGATCAGATGTAATCGTTGAGGATATGAAAAAGCCACTAGTGCCCAAGGAGCCTTTGATTCCCCAAGAGGATAGCCGGTATCATAGGCACAACATTGCTAATGGCAAGGTTAAATGCTCAACAAAGCAAATAGCAAAATCATCTAACAGCCATGAGCAAATCTCCAAGCCAGTGTCAAAGCCACTTAGGAGTCCCAAGTCTCCTACACCCTCTTCCCCTAAATGGACATAGGAAGCACAGTACTCGAGTGCGGCTACTCAATCCCAATCTCAACCTACATCAAAGCTTCCAAATGTCCAAAAGGCAAGACACGACACCACCCTTAACTCTCAACCTAAGGATGTGTTTGTGCAATCCACCGTGGCTAGATCAATGGATACTCGATCTATGCAAGTGAATGCTCTGAGGACAAAAAAAGGCACGACCACTTCTGATCTGCCTAAGGACTTGACACCGTAGTCTACCAATGGTAGCCAGTCCACTAAACTAGCCAATTAGGGACCACAGCAGTCACAATCTTTGGCCGTGACAATGCCCCTTGCGAAACGTGTCCTTAGTGGTTTAGCTATGGAGGGGGTGTCACAACCAACTTCATTGACAACTCCAGCACTTCCAAAGAGCCTAAAGCCTAGGATAGAGGAGTTGAATAGAAGGGAAGAGCTAGACTCCCTGAAAAGGGAGGCAGTTGTGCCCTCACAGCTTGGTAAAGCAATTCAGCAGGCCATGACTGTGTCCCATGAGGATACACTAGAGAAGGGAAATGTTGAGGCCCAACCAAGCACATCAGCGCTCGACCTAGCCCAAGGTCCTGAGCCATTAGATGCACCTGCGCTGACCAAGAAAAAGAGGAGAAAGCAACGAAGACAACAACAATCACAGGTGGTTGTGGACCCCAAGAACAATGAGAGGAAGAGCGCCGGAGAGCCGATGAATAACGCATTGAGTCCATCCACCAATGAACCCATTAATGCCTCTCCTAATAGCGATGAAACCTCAGACACATCCGCGTGTTCTGAAAAAATCAAAGCAGCTGTTACCATCAATAGTTGCTTGCAACACTCTATCCACTGAGAATAGAACTCGCATTGACCAATCAAGGGTGGATACAACGTCGTCACAATAGGGTGACAAATCTATATCAGTCACATCCGAGAAGAACCATGACAAAATAGCAGCAAAACCTCAAGAGAAACGTGAGAATCCCAAGAGCATAAGAAGTTCTAGCGTTGACCAATCTTGCTCATCTAGGCCTGAGCCCCCACCCATGCTAAAGCCTAAGGAAACTCTTAGAACTTTGCATGAGATAGCAACCGAGCAAGCCCTCGTTGAATATAGAAGTGTCGCGGAATGCTTAACTGAGTTGGAGGCTAAGCTCAAAGTGGTCGCGCGTGTTTACGTCCTTGCGGACATGGGCACAATCCCCAAGGAGTAGCTTGGAGATTACTTGACCTTTCCTTTATCATGGAAAGAACAAGAACATCTTAAGGGGCACTATGACAGGCTCCTGCATGAACACATTCGACTCATCCCTGACGAGGAGGCCGACGAACTTCACTTAACCGTCACATTCAATGAAGTGCTCTGCCTACCGAATCTCGTAGACATAGAGCTACTAAAGCGACTATTAGCAGTCCAGAGTCAGTTTGAGCAGCATTGGTGTGAAAGCTGCATTGTAATGGCCGAAATAGGGGCCCAGATCATGACGGTCTCAGAAGAGCGATTGGCCAAATGGCGGTCTCCAAGAGACCCAACCTTTGTGGCACCGACTTCCCTTCGAGTGCTGACTGACATTCGGGGTACGGACTTAGCTGGAACTAGGCTACAGGGCCCTTTAATTGATAAGGTTCTCACTAAGGAGGAGTTACATATTGCCAGTAGACTCGGTCAAGATTCCATGCTACTCGATGTGGCAAAATATCTATCAGTATTAAGTAAGCTGCCGCGAGAACTAGATGCGTCTGCCACGCTCCGGTACAACCCCAAGTTCTACACTTGGTTCTTATCCTCATGAAGTGACATGGATTCATAAATATGTATATAAATAAACACTGATTCTTGTGTCACCTTGTATAAACAATATCAACACACATAAGCAATGATAGTCAAGCGCAGGCAGAAGAGTTGGGTCTGACAGGCTAAGCTCCTCAAGTCCTCTTCTCATCACACATTTAAAAGTTTTGTGACCATTCCCACCTCAAAGTGAAGGGCATGCAACCCACATTACCGCCATAGGAGGCCTTGACCAACAACACTGATGTTGTAGACAGGGTGCAGTCCCTTTCTATACACCTTCTTCCCGTTTTGGTCTACCCTTCCGAGGATGTGCCCTATCCCACTCCATGATAACCAGTCCACACAACTTAGCATAAGCCAATATCGGCTAATGGCTAGAGGCAAACCGAACATCATCATGGGGGCCATCCCTTTACGACGAAACACTGCATGCCTCACCCCTCCCCTTCTTGTCATAGGCGCTTGATAAACCACACTAAAATCCCTTCCATGCGAATAGTTGTATCCTGTATCAAGGTCTAACCCTTGGATTACATCTTGCAGGCTTCCAGACGGAACACATGGAGAACCATGGACATCTGGCATGCAAAGATGCTCTTCATAGATGATGGGAGCACGCGGCACGCGCCCCTCTAGCGGAGCGCTATGTGCCCACCCTCAAGAGGTATGCCAAGAAGCGAGGCCCTAAGCGCCACTGTCCAGGGCGAAGGCCGAAGAATCCTCGAGTCAAGAAAGCCAAGACTCAAAACACGCAACAGGTGGCAGCACTAGTGGCACGAACCCCCATCTCACGCCCAGGCCCCAGATGCTCAAGGGCAAAAAGGGCAGCGCGGAAAAGGGAAGAATTCAATGAATTGTTTAAAGAAATTCTGGAAACGGTAGCGACCCGGGACTACACCATTCATGTCCCGGCCAACATGTTCCTTGCCCAGCCTCATGGGAGCCCCACACTAGCACCGTCCCGGTCGCCTAGCCAACCGGACTCACCTCGCCTCGTACGTATAGACTAAATCCCTATGATGTACAAGTAGCTCGACAAGTCAGCAGGCCAGAACATTTTGTTTTTTGATGAGTAGGGGGCAAGATCCCCACTTGTACACATTCCCGTACCTCTCGTTAATATATGTGACCGTAACATGCAATGAAATAGGCATCCCAATAGACATCATAGCATTCTGAAAAATTATGTCTTAACATGATTGCATTGGTCCGATGTACTTAATGCAAGCGAGCATGTACTCTCACAAAGTGACAAGTTGATGCAGAATGACACAGGTCAATGTCTAGAAGCGTTTAACATCCGTCACCACAAGACCACCAACCCCACAAAGAACCATTATGGAGGAAGTGACAAGAATACCAAGAAACAAAAGCCATGACGGAAACGCCACTAGATGAGAACCCAAGGACACCTCTGCAGAAAAAGCACATATTGCGCGATTGAGCATGGCCAAAGCATAATCATCGATTACCTCCTCCTTCTTGGCCAAACTCTATGTTCGGGCAGGAGCCATGCTCTCAACAAGGGCAAACGTCTCTTCATCATCCATGATTTAATTCATAAGATGCTCTACCCTTGTCCATACACAGCTCACTCCAAGTGCTACCTCAATTGTTCGATGCCTCACATGTTACAAAGAGATTTGCGAAATCTCAAGTATATCTCTTCATCTCAACAACAGTTCCTCTAGCATCAAGGCTGGTGACATAATCATCTTTGTAATATCCATTCTTCATAGCCTTTGGATCCCAACATTTCTCAAATCCAAATGAAAGGCTAACAGCCTCAAAGTATGGCATTGATTGTATTCATTTTTTCACCACAAAAAAAAAAGGAAAAGAAAAGAGAAAGAAAAAAAAAAGAGAGAAAAAAAAGAAAAAGAAAAAGAAAAACACACACACAATCACAACACCGCACCTAGGGGTCCTCAAATTAGGTACGTCCAGTGACCTTGGTTGGCTGGCTCCGTCCCTAATCCCCTAGCCCTTTGTACATCCCCCACAATTGTTCAGGGCACATCAAGGGCAAGACATACCTCAGGAGCTCGCCTCGCCTATGGTTAGACCTGTCACCCTGAACCACTTGCACAATTCTTTTGCACTCATGTCAATGCCATTACAATCAACAGTGGTAAGCAAGGCATGAAAGACAATGGAAAAGTACACCATACTTTTCAAGCACTACAAGTAGTTACTAGCTACCAAGAGCTAGACATCAAGGAGCTTAATTATGCTACGTGACCTTGCCAAGACCATAATGATGTCTCAAGCAATCTTCAAGTGTACTCCCTGTCTTCATCGATAAAATATTCCATCAACTTAACCCCTTGCTTCACTGACCCATTGCTATACAAGGAACCAGGCCGACAGCCTTCTAACTAGGTAATATCTAAGTATGCACGAGCACTCACATAATATCTGCACCGAAATATATCCACAGTTTGGGTCCTCAAGTACACGACAATACTCTAGGCTTGCTTAGAGTTCGACCTGTCTCCCAAACTAATCAAAATATGTCTTGTGCAGCCTAGCACTACCCCTTAAGGAGAGACCACATGTGAGGTTTTCCAATTGCAGGTATAAGGTGTTCTTCGCTCTTCATCAACACTCAACTCTGAATGCTTATCCCTTACTATCCGACAAGCCCGCAAAAGATCATCATGTGCCGGAATCCCCAACAAACCAACCCTTGTACTGGCCATCAATGCAATCCCCAACACAAAATAGCCCTCTCGCCAACTCCAACAACCTTCCACCAGCCACCTTGGCCACCAACAGGCCCCCAAAACCTTCTACCACACCACCACTAGCACTCCTCCACGGAAACCGCCGGCGTCCTTGTCACCCATGTCTTCGGTGCCTGCTATAGCCTGCTACCTACGACGGTGAGTGCCATGGGACTGGCACTCGTCTAGGAGGGGGGTAATGTTAACCCCAACACGAAGAAAGCAAAAGGAAGTGGAAGTGGAAAAGACGCAGGGAAAAGGCGGAAAAAAGGTAGCCTGACTGAAGAAAGAAAAGGAGAAAAGGCCAAAAGTGCAAGGGCAACCTTAAGAGTCTAAGGCAAAGGCAAAAGGGGAAAGGCGCATTTTAAAATAAAAAGGCCCTAAAATCTTGTAAAAGAGCGCCGGGCTCTCACCCGTGCAATTTGTAAATGTAGAGGAGCGGTGGACAGGAAGCTAAGAAGATAGAAAGACAATGGGAAAAAGGGCCTAGGCTATGGCCGGCCATGTAAAAAGGGAAAAAGGGGATGACCGTCCAAAAGGGATTTAGGGTTTTGTATATAAAGTTGAAAAGTGAATGAGAAGCTCACTCTTGTGTGTGGCCAAAAGTGGCTCTCCTCTTCTTCTTCTTCTCCTTCTTCTTACTTGCTTGAGCTTGTGCTTGAGAGAGGGAGTGTGAGAGTGTGTGAGGGTGAGGGACCGAGGAGGAGAAGCTCTCCATCTTGTCCTCTCTTCTTCTCTTCTCTTCTCTTCTCTCATCTTGCTTGCGGACATGGAGCTTGGAGTGTGGAGCTTGAGGATGGAGCTTGCTTGAAGCTTGCACTTGGATCGTGGAGCTACCGGAGTGCGCGGGAGAGGAGGTAACTCGAATGGCATCAAGGTAAGCTCACTACACCCATAGATATGGATGGCACGTCGGCTATGTGAGAGGTAGCCATTAGTGCTCAGCTTGGAACGCTTGAAACAATAAGCAGTCCGTGGGTCTTGGCGATTGAGTGAAAGCTCCCACAATGTCAAAGAATGAGTAAGAGGATATTGAAACCGGAAACAAGAAAAACAATTATTGCATATGACATTTTTGAAAAATGGGGAATTGATGCAATTGGTCCATTACCCCATACTTCACGAGGAAAAATATATATTTTGACAGCCATTGATTATCTTTCTCGATGGGCAGAAGCTAAGGTTGTAAAAAACATAAGAGCCATAGATGTGGGAAAATTTATTTATGAAGATATATGCTGTAAATTTGAAACACCTTTAGAGATTTTGTCAGATAGAGGACCAGGTTTTAAGGGAGAATTAATAGACTATCTTTATGAGAAAATGAAAATTAAAAAAAAATTGCTTCACCGCACTTTGAGTTCCTAGTTATGTCATTCGGGCTTACGAATGCACCTGCCACCTTCAATAGGTTAATGCAGGATATCTTTAGGCCATATCTTGATGATTTCGTGCTCGTCTTCTTCGATGACACTTTAGTTTATTCTAAACAGGAAGAAGATCATGAACCTCAACTTTGGATTGTCCTTGAGACAATGAGGTCACATAAGCTGTATGCTAAAATGAAGAAGTGTGTATTCTTCAAGCGTCAGATTGAATATCTGGGATTCATAGTATCATCAGAAGGAATATCAGTGGACCCACAGAGATGTGCTTGAGTGGCCAACACCAGTATCCGTCAAAGAGATACGTAGCTTTCTTGGATTGACAGGATGGTATAGGGTCTTCATCAAAAACTATGCTTTGATTGCAGCACCTCTGACGGATTTACTGAAGAAGCAGACTTCCATTGCATGGTCAACTCCCGAACAAAATAGCTTCGACAGATTGAAGCAAAGTTTGGTATCAACACCTATTCTAAAACTTCCAGACCTCAATAAGGAGTTCGAGGTATTAACTGATGCTAGCATTCTTGCCTTGGGGTGTGTACTTATGCAGGAAGGTCATCCAGTAGCATACTCTTCAAGGAAATTGAAGAGCCATGAAAAGAATTATGCTACGCATGATCTGGAATTACTAGCTGTCATCCATGCTCTAAAGCGCTAGAGACACTACTTGTTGGGTAAGAAGTTTACTCTAGTAACCGACCATAAGAGTCTGAAATGGATCTTTACCCAGAATGAGCTCAACATGAGGCAACATCTGTGGATTGAAGTGTTGGAGGAATATGACTTTGAAATCAAGTAGTACCGACCAGGGAAAGAGAATGTAGTTGTCGATGCACTTAGTTGCAAGGCATTTCTAAACTCCCTAATCTTGCAGAATCCATCGACAGCCAAATCTCCAACTACAAAAGTATCTATGCCAAACAACCCTATACTTGAGTTAGCTAGAGAGGAAGCATGCCATGATTTGGCCTACCAAACAATGCTAAAGGAGATCTCTACCAAGGAGCAGAATCAAAAGTTGCAAGCTAAGTATCAGGAATTTTCCATTCATAATGGACTTGTCTACTACAGAACAAGGCTGTATATACCAGCAAGCTAGTCACTTAAGCAAAAGATAATGTGGGAAGCTCATGATTCCCCTTTCGCAGGACATCTTGGCTATGCTAAGACTCTTAACGAAATTAGGAAGAGCTACCATTGGGAGAGGCTCAAAGGTGACGTTCTCAAATATGTCACTAAGTGTTTGTCTTGCCAACGTATCAAAGCCAAACATGTCATGATGCCAGATAAACTGCAACCACTTGACATTCCCCAAATGAAATGGGAATTCATCAATATGGATTTTGTTGTAGGCCTACCCCAAGTCCATGGAGGACACAACTCCATCATGGTTGTGGTTGACATGCTTACTAAGGTTGCACACCTTATTCCAGTGAAGACAAGCTATAAAGCCTCAGACATTGCAAGATTGTTTATTAAGGAGATATTCAAGCTACATGGTTTACCCAGAAGAATCATTAGTGACCAAGAGTCTCTCTTCACATCACACTTCTGGAGAGCTATCTTTGAAGCTATTGGGACTCAACTTTGTTTTAGCACTACCTACCATCCCCAAATGGATGGCTAAACAGAGCGAGGAAATCAAGTCATCGAGGATATGCTTAGGGTATACTACTGTCGAGAGCCGAAAAGGTGGATTCAATACTTGCCTTTGGTTGAATTTGACTACAATGCTTCTTACTAGCAGAGCATTCAGACGACTCCTTTTCAAGCATTATATGGTCATGATTGCAAAAGTCCCCTAAACTTCTCAGATCCAACCTTAAGGGTTGAAGCTTCAAGACAGATGTTGGAAGACATGGATGATCACATAAAGTTAATAAGACAGGACATACAAGCGGCCAAGGATAGACAGAAGGCATACGTGGATTTGAAGCGTCAAGAAAGGGTCCTGGAAGAAGGAGACATGGTCTTCATTCGCGTACGCCCTAAAAAGAGTTCTCTATCCTTAGGGGATTGCAAGAAGCTAAGTCCAAGGTATTGTGGGCCATATAAGATTCTCAAATGTGTAGGACATAATGCTTATAAACTGCAACTCCCGGAGAACCTAAAAGTTCATAATGTATTCCATATCAGTCTATTAAAAAAGTATGTACCTAATCCTAATCATGTACTTGACCACCAACAAGTTGTAATGCCAGAATGTAATATTTCCATAGAAAATATTTCTAAACTGCGTGATACTCATGCAAGGGAATGCCGGCATTGAATAAACGGATGGTGCGATTATACAATCTCTATTTGGTATAAACATAAGAACCGAATATCCTCGTATGAACCTCCTCTTGGGAGGAGGTCAAGAGGATAAGGATTAATTTATGACAAATAAAAAAATCTAATTATCCAGCCGAAGTTGTGCTGGAGGAGAGGGAATAGACGGGGATGAATAAGCTCGCTTGCTGGAGCTCGTGGGAGGGAATGGCCATGCACTCAGGCTACGTGGGGGGTGGAGAGGTCCCCTCCCTTCACCTATAAAAGAACCTGTGGGAGGGGAGTAAGGAGGGAGGAAAGAAAAAAAAGGACTGGCCATAACGCTGCGCGTGAGAGGAGTGTGGAAAGGGATAATCGTGAGGGAGGGTTGTGAGTCTGATTGACTACGCCAGGCCGTGGAGGAAAGGAGCTGAGGATCGGATGCTGCCGCCTGAAGCTGTGAACATCACCAGCGCCGTCGCCAATTGGTGATGTCTGAGGAATCAGCTTCTTAAAAGCTTCTATGGGCTCTTCCAAGACCCCATTCCTGTGAGGCTCTCATAAGGCCTTCCCATGCGGGTTTTTATAACCCCCACAGGGATTCAAGCACCTTCCCGTGGTCAATTAAAACGTTTTTTTCTCCCTCCCCCGGTTAACCCCTAGAAGCCCTTTCACCCTTTACCTTTCCCCTTGGCTTGGAACTTACCCCCCCGTGCTTAAATTCATAAACCCCCCTTCTTGTGCTTTTTTTCGAAACCCCTTTTCACCCCCTCGTGTCCCCTTTACACACCCTTTTTTTCCCCCCCCATGCACTAAGCCCCCTTTCACCCCCTTGTATTTCCTTTTAATATTTTTCCCCTTGGATTTTCTAAATCCCCCTAAGCCCTCTTCATCCCCCTTATGTTCCCTTCGCCCATTGTGTTGCCATTCGTCCTTTTTCCCCCCTGGGTTTTGAAACCCCTAAAGTCCTTTTCACTCCAGTGTCCAAAGTTTTCCCAAGGCCTCTTCTTACGCCTTCTGGAACCACACACACATGCCCTTTTTTTCCCATGCATATACCCCTATAGGGCCTTTTCTTTAGGCTTTGTAAACCTTTCCCTCCCGAAGAAACTAAGACCTTAAAGGTCTTATTACCCCCTTCTCGTGGTTAATCCCTTAATGATTCCTTGCCTCGAAAAAGAGAATAAGAGTATTGAAGTGACGGTGGAATTCCAAAAAGGAGGGTAAAGTTGCTTCCACATTCGAAGGACTACAACTGCGATGCTACCTAAGAAAGTCCAAGGAGTAGCTGCGGGAGGGTCATCTCCCGGTATCCATGTGGATATCTCACCCCAAAACTAGGTTTTTCCTTCTTAATTTTATATCGGTTTTAATTCAATCATGCAAGATGAATTGTTAGGGATAAGATATATATTTTTGTCCTAGTTATTTACGATGAAGGAATTTAGTTTAATTAAACATGCAAAATAAATAAAGTATAAACATAGTTTTCCTTAAAAAAGTATTATGCATTGAAAAGAATTATGAGCAAGATTATTTACCCACTAAAGTAGTATACTTCGGTTAAGTTTGGAAGATATAAAACTGCATCTTGCACTATTAACCCTTATTCTTTTTATAACGAGTCATCATGGAAGGTGCGAATCATAAAAGGTTTCTTACATTGCTTAAACTCTAGGAAGTTATCATTGCTATCTGCATAACTTAGCAAGGAAAAGATTGCTTATTTGGCATGAGTTTTATTCGCAAGGATAAAGGAAGATTAATTGAATTTACCTAACCTCAAATCAATAAAGTTTAGGATTGAAAAATCAATGGTCACATAGATAACAAGTCGTACGGAGGTAATCTCGATATTACCTTCTAAAAGTTAACCAAATTAGTATAAACTTAGAAATACCTATGCTGCGAAATATTCATTGGGAATGATTTAAAATCCAAAAAACGTTTATACCTTAAATACTTGCCTACATTCCCTGATTGTAGGGTCAGTAAATCGTAAACGTAAAAGAACTAGGGTTCGTCCCTCAGTTTCTTAATGGAAATAATAAAAGCTAGGGAAACCCTAGGTCTGACAAACGTCAGCTTAAAGAAACTGAAACGGATTGTTTTATCGCATAGTACGATGCAGGACTTGTATGGCAAGTATGAAGTCATATGGTCTTGTGATTGATTCACAAGAAGAAAGGTTAAATATCCGCAACAAGGATGGCGGATCCTTATGCAAGTTATCTTGCAAAAGGATGTATACTTTGATATCCTTCTAAGTAAGGAAGGTTAAAAACCGGAAACTGAAGTATCCAAGAACTTTAGGGTTTGACCAAGTTGGGTTAATAGGGTACGCCCTAACCCAGAATATAAGGGATCTTGCCAAGTTGCAAGACACCCCAGATCAAGCGCTGGATGCATTCGAAAGGAAAGACTCCTTCCTTAGCAGTTTGCCAACAACAAAATCGATCAATGGAAATGTTTGTGCTTGCTAGAGATTTGAGAACACTTGTTTGACTAATGAATTATAAAATAAATAAGTATCTATACTTCAGGTTGAAGGCCTGAAGGGAGTGGCATCTTCAATTATCCCCGACTGCCTGCCTTACCCTAACCAAGGGGTTTGTTGACCGCGCGGAGAACGTGGACCGAACTCGTCACGAGAGGTCTCTCCGTTGAGCGCTACTTGGAGTAGGAGGACGCTTGGGTGCCAGGGGGGCTCTGGCCGTAAATCCCTCACCTTCCGGGTCCTGCACAAGAGGCCAACGTGACTCGAGATTGGATCTCGAGGCCTGCATACTAGTCTACGGGCGAAAACTTGGAATAGTGATCCTTGTGGATTGCTGGATAGCCTTCGAGCGGATTATGGACAAGCCTACGGGCCGAACTCCTTGTATTTCAAAGATAAATATGATGATATGTTAATAAAGAACTTGTCTGATATTGTTTTTCTATATCACGTGATAAGATTACGCGAAGGAACCAGTGCTTAACGGATTAATTAAAGAAGCTGATTGTTACATGTCCAAATAATGTGTTAGATAATTACATAACTAAAACAAACCGAGGAAAGTGCAGAGGATAGGCCATGAATCTCTCCTACGGTTGGGTGGTCCCGGTTGGCCGGGAACTTTTCTCAAATCTCGAAGAACAGCGGGATGATTGTCAAAGGACATGAACAACGAAAGCGTTGACCTAGAGTTATGTCTTAACTGATTTACGCTATTTTAGGGGAACGGAATGGGACTATGCCTTATGGTAGAGAGATTGAGCTTTGCATCCCTCTTGTTTCCCATTCTCCTTGAACTAAGTGCAGCGTGAATCCACTTCAGACCTGGCGTTTCTGCATAAAGTAGTTCGCTTGGGTCTGACGCTAGTTACTGTTAGGAAATGACCAATCAGAAAAACCCTAATTCCGATCGATCCTAAGTGGGAATGGCCAGAATACTTCCGCTACGTGGCAGACACGGAAAGCCCTAGATCGCAAATCCCATAACATTCCATGGGAGTGCCGGGCAAAGCTTTCTAGACATCCTTTCCGATGGACTGCTAAGGCGTATCCTGGATGATACTAGTGGACATGTTACAAGGATAGCTAACTCACCAGCAGAACCTTTTCAGCAAGAAATTTGAAGCCACCTCCCTTGTTGCGCTCTCTCTACAATATCAGTCCATCTGCCCTTCTTAACAAATGCCTCTTCTTATCAATCATTGAAGTACCGGATTTGTAGGCTGCCTCCCTGGGTACGCCTCGTCTTCAAGATTGTGACAACACCAACAGTCGACGTGATTTTTATCACCAGCCCCTTGAGTGATGTGAGCATTCATCTTAATAGGATGGGGATGTGAGTATGGGCTGCCCTATGTATCTATCAGAGAGTGAGAGAGAGGGTGGGGATGAGTGACCAGTCTTTCCTTTCAAATCAAATGAGAGGTTAAAAAAGAGAATTGTGAACAGAGTGTTGCAAGCATGGGAAGGGCCTCTCCATGCACAAAGCACGATTTGTTCTTATGCACTGCATTATAAGGCTCCTTGGCCTTCCTTCTTGCACTGTATGCTAGCACAGGGTGGGATGCACAGTTACACCATCAAATGCGCACAAGGCATACAACCATTGCACAAGTGACCGTGAGGATTACATCAACGGGTTTCAGGACATGGCTACCCTCTGTATCTTTCAACAGAGCGTGAGACAGAGGGTGGGCTGAGTGTGACTGGAGTTTCTTCAATCAATTACCGAGAGGTGAGGGTTGAGGGACGTTATGTAAATGCTAGGAGCCCTGAGGAATGCTTAGTGTTTAGGTTAGAAGATATACTTCCTTCTATAAATCGTTTCCTTGCAGACTTCTCTTCCTGCCCAGATCCAGTGTTTTTGACCACTTGTAATTACCTCCGACTTATCAAATTCCTGCTACTCCAAAAACCCACAGCAAAGGAAGCCCATCTCCCCCCACTCTTCTTTGATATCAAGCTAGGAATAGATAGTAAAGCTATGACTAGGTTAATGATGCGAGCTACTCTCCTTCCTTCCTTCTGTCTAGAGCTCTTAGAAAATATGAGTGATACCCGCTTCACAAGGTGTACTCACCCTTTCTTGTCAACCACTCCTCTAAGAGCTAAGGCCGATATTAAAGAATACCTACAAAGTCGCGCATTCTTATCTCAATGCCTGCGACCGCCCCGGCCTTTGGAGTGAGGAGTGTTCCCATTTCCCTATGCACCCACGGGTTGGGTTTCTGCCATAAGCACATGACACATCATTCTGTTCTATACACTCCACTACAAGGCTCCCCGACCTTTCTCCTTGCACCTATGACAGATGGGTTGAATGCACCGATGCACCATCAATTGTGCACCCTGACATACTCCCTCCGCACCATTCCTTTGTCGATTCCTAAACTGGGTGTGAGCTCTGGGTTTTATTTTGATTTTCTCGAGTGATATTAGCAATGGGACGAATGCCTGTTCTTTCATTCCATTTGAGTGATCATGAGTTGAGTGTAATATCCCTCGCCATAAACGAATTTCCTGTGATTCCTTCAACCAGCTACCCCCCTGGGTGCTGCCGCTTGGTCCCTGCCACAACAGCCAAAGAATGTGTGCTGTGAAGACACCTTGTTATCTCCAGCACAGCCGACGACACCTCCAGATGCAATCTCGATAGTCAACATTCCTTTTCGGCAATGTGGGCCAAGTTTTTCTAACCCTACACCTTCTGTTTCTCACTACTAGTCATGTTTTAAGTGTGGGGACGTTTTTGGTTGGTTTGATGTGAGGAACCAAGTTTTTAATGTTTGGTTTAACCTCCCTGTTAAGGTTCTAAGTGTGGGGACGCATCCCTGCGCGTCTATGTTGCATACCCCCATGCATACACCCTGTTCTGATCATGCATCTATGCCGTGATTTCATTTTACCTTGATGGGGCCCCTCCCCCACCCTTACGTTTTATTTCACCCTGTCCTAGGGGTTGTTCCATGACCGTTTTGCTCTTATTCTTGGTTTTGCGCTTCTTTCATACAAACGGACCTTATGCTCACCGAAAACTCAATCCAACCTTACAGTCCTGTTCGTCCCTTTGAACTGCCTATTTTTCCCTTTTACCAACCCCTGTTCCGACAGACGATTCTCAAGTTATTAATTTTTGAAGTAATTCCCGTAAATTGGATAGTTTTCCATGTGAACGTGTCTTGATTGCTTCGAAACTGTGATCTGATGAGTCAACCCTGTCCTACCCTTTCTCCCTGACATTCTTCCTTTTTATTCTGTGTCATTTCGATGAACGGTTCATCCATTATTAATTTTTATGGATTTTCGAAAAAAAAATTCGTGTCTATTTTTACAATTTTGCATGTGAACCTGCCTGATTTTCACCGGAATTCTAGTTTGATTTGACAGTCGTGTCCTCCTAGCCTTTCCCCCACTTTTTCCTTTCTCCTCCCCTCTCTTCCGACTATCGAATTTTTAGTTATTAATTTTTTCGAGCGTTTTTAAATGTATTTTTCGTGTTTTTTCCATGTGAACCCTTCATAATTTCCCCCAAATGGAGCTTTGATGTTCCAGTCATGTGAATTCCTTTTTCCCGGATATTTTTCCTTTTTACCGCCTGCTATTCCGACGCATGCTTTTTCTCGTATTAATTTTGGAGTCTATTTTTTGGTCAATTTCTAGGTTTCTTTTTCATGTGAATATGTCCTATCTCGATCTAAACTGTGTTCTGACATGATAGGGTCATTGGACACATTGTTTTGCACACTTTTCTTTCTTTCTATACTTTGTTCAGATGCGCGGATTTTTCGATATTACTGCCCCTATGTGTTTTCAGATTTATTTTTTGTGTTTTTCCCATGTGAACACCCTGATTTTGCCTCGAAACCAGTGTTGCATATTTCCAACATTTTCCCCTCGTCCCCGGACCCATTTTCCTTTTTACGGATTTTTGATTCGACACACAGTTTGGATTTTTATTAATTTTTCTTTATTTTTTTCGTTAACCGTGTTTCTCGCCTCGCGTGTGAACGCACCTGTTTTTGGTTTTACGTGCCCCGGGACGCCCCTGTGGCGTCGGTGGCTCGCGTGTCCCCGTCCCTATCCGTTTGCATCCGTCATTGCAAAATTTTTACCCCTGCCCATGCATGCGCACGGGCCGGGGATGTGTTCTTTTTTTTAAAAAAAATATGTAATATCACCCAAACAACAAATTTAAAAAATATATATACAAAAAAAAGGAAACAAAGAAACACTATCCACCCCATTTCAAACAACAACAAATACAATAAAAACTCCAAATAAAAGAAATAATAAGAAAATAATCCAAAAAAAACCAATAAACATTTTTTTAAAAAAATCTAACTTTAATTTAAACAAGAACAACAAAAAAAAACCCAAACAAACAAACCAAAAGGGACACCACAGACCGAAAAAAAAAAGTACATGTTACCTGCGCATTTGTGCCTCCTGCTCCTCCTTCTTATCCTTCTTCTTCTTCTTCTTCTTCTGTCTCCTCCCTCCAACTCTCTTTCTCTCTCTCTCTCTCTCTCCTTGGCCTCTTTCCCTCCAACTCTCTTCTCTCTCTCCTCCCTCCACCATTCCTTCTTCTTCAACCTCCTCGGCCTCCTGCAGTAGCGCTCTCCTCCTCTTGCAACCCTCATCCTCACGATGCTCCTCCTCCGCGTTTTCCTCCTTCTCACGGCGGCATGCGCAGCCCCTCCCCTATTCGGCGGCATTAACCGGGAAGGAAGACCGGGAAACAGGGCGCGATCACACCGGGAGCAGAGCATGATTGATTGGCATCAGAGCGCCATTAACTAGGACAGAGCATGACTCAAAAGGAACAAAGGTAGTCTAATTGATCGGAAGCAGCGCATGACTGAACATGCGGTCTAATAGATTAAATGGGAAGAGAGCATCCGATGCCCCTCCCCCGCTCGGCGGCCTCGGGCACCCTCTCGCCTCCTGAACCGGCCTGCGCCGCCACCCGCACCGCCCCTCCGCGGCCTCTCCTCCTCCATTCCATAGCGGGTGATTCCGCAAAATACATATTTAAATTAATAAACGTTTATGAGTTTAGAGTGCGCACTCGTGATAAATTAAGGTTAGGATTGATTTCTAACCAATTTATTTATGTAGCTGAAGACTGCTAGGTATTCACTTTTGTCGGTTTAATTGTATTATTTTTCTAACAATTGTGAATGCTTCAGTTGATGTGTAGAGCATGCAGCGGTGGCATTGGGAAGCATTGGAGGATAGCGTGTATTCAAATTATCGTCAATTTTTTATAGGCGAGTATCTTAGGAATGACGCCTATATTTTGTCACGCTTAATTATCAAAGTGTTTGATATTTATTTATTATTTTTGTATGCGCATGGGCACACGATTTAAATACTTGTATTGGACATTGTATTTGGATACCACTTGACTTCTTGGGCGCCCATTAGCTTTAATTCTTTATTGGCACAAAAGCAAACTCAAAAGCTAAAGCGTGCTATTTTGTAAATTGGGCTATTATTTGAGCTTGAAGATGAATAATATATGAAATACATGCTTTGTGGAGCACTCACACAAGGCATGCGGGGAGATTGCACCCAATTGGTCTCTTGTTCATGTCAAGCAAGCTTTCTTCATTGATTTGTGTGCAAAAAGTAGAGTTCTTTTGTTCTTGGGGACCTTCTCACGCTCACTACGCGCGCATATGGTGACCGATCTGTGCACCAGTGGTATTAGAGCGAAGGTGAGATCGAGAGCTTCCAATCACTTACCATCCTGCGTGAAGGCGGAGATCCTGGAATGATCGAGCCCTGTAGTCAGTTTCGTCGCAAACGGTCGATACCAGCGTGTTCTTGGCAGTCAAGAACCTCCTTCTGCACCCTCTGATCGTGAAAGACCAGCCTCTGTAGGCGGAGGACCACGCGGATATCTTCTTCATCAAAGTCGTGATATACAGATAAGCAAATTTTTCCTCCATAGCCAAAAGCTTTCAAAGCTTTAACATAAAGCTTATTAAGCTTTATAATAAGCTTAATTAAAAGCTTTCTACCACGAATTTTTGCGCCTGCGGTGGCAGTATGTACTACCTGCCGTTGACGCTAGCGAGGACATATTCATGTCCTTTAAATCCACGCTTGATCAAAAAAGCCTTAATCTCTTAAGTCCTCCAAGTACTCCAAGCTTTCTTAATCCTGCAAGTCACAAAGGTCACTAAAGATTTACTCAACAACTATCATAGAGACAGTTCACACGCAGAAGCAGACGAATCAGTTTATTGCTCTCTGGTAGACCCTGTTCACACTTGCAGACTTGCCGAACCAGTTTTAGCAAGAACAGAAGTTCATACGCAGGTCATACGCAGATTATACGCAGTTTCTACGCAACACTATTCTCTTGGACGATGGTTGAGACAACAAATACCGCAAATGTAAAAGAGAAAGACTACAAAAGCCAAACAAAATTTACAAGCTTTGTATACCCGCTTTTGAGCTATGCTCATCCTGCTAATAAGATTTTGAGAGTGTGAGGTCTTTTGGATTTTACAGGATGATTGAACAAAACATGGACGATTTTATGGCTGAAGGTGATTTACCTGAACCAACGATGGAGCAAAAGTTGGATTTGATTATGATGTAGCTTGAAGAAGAATGAAGAGCCCGACAAGCTTTGCAAGCTCAATTGGCCAATCTGCAACGATCTACCACCGACCAAAATGGACGGCAACCCGAAGATCTTATACGACGTACCATTGATGCGACCCTTGAAGCCCAATCCATTCGCAAAGAAACAAAGATAAGTAAAAGAAACTTCAAATTTCGTACTTTCAATGGATCATGCGATGGAAAGACTGTACTTGCTTTTATCAGTCAATTTGATGATTACTTCCATGAAGAAACATATGCTGAGAAAGACAAAATTAAATGTGTCACTAACCATTTAGTTGATCGAGCATCCTTATGGTGGATTGTGGTCCGCAAGAGCGTTGATTGTCCCACAACCTGAGAGACTTTCCAAAAGAAATTTTTGCAGAATTTCCTTTCTCCTCAATTCTACGAAAAATCAATCAAGCAATGGGATCTTCTACAAAAAAGGGATCGCGAACCTATTTCTCAATACACTGAACATTTCTGGAATGCCCTACTGCAACTATGAATGCTCAAAGATGTACCTGAAGCAACTCATAAATGCAAGTTTATGTCTGGCCTACTTGGACATTTCTATGCGGAAGTCAATATATTCAAGCCAACAACCCTTGAAGATGCAATTTCCTTGGCTCATGACACTGAAGACAAGATTTGCGGAAGAGACAAGC